>NW_027555736.1:198378086-198628086 GCF_003287225.1 Phascolarctos cinereus
CTTTCTAAAAAGCTAGGTGTCTAGTGGAGTGATAGTTTCTAGTGGTTATTAGGTTTTCTGAAAGGACTTCTGGAAATTCCATCAGCACATTTGGCCAATATCAGGCAATCACACATCACTTGTATTTATTTGAGGCTCCTTTCATATACAGAAGTGGGAAATATCATGAAAAATTTGCTTTAATGTCAACAATCAATTGGAAAAACAAAAAGTCAAAACATCTAGGGGTGATAGTGAGAGAAAACTTTATCATCACTTCCTTACTTTGGACCATGGTTCATGAAGTCAATAAATAAATAGATCTCAGGCATGGGTCATTTTTATATGAAGATACTTTATAATGGTGAAAAGTTTAGAATTTTGCTTAATTGGTCAAACTGCCTGTCAATTACAGCTAATGAATAAAGAGGATTTCCTTTTCCTTCTTACTTAAGCAGAACCTGGGGTTTTGCCTTGGTAAAGCAGAGCCAACACTTGTTGGGGAGAATGGAGAAACCTTAGCAACAAGAGAAAAAAAATACTACAGTAACTTAAAACTTTATCACCATGGGTCTTCACATGTCAATAGAGCCCCAATGTCCAACTGTACATGTTAAAGTTGTCCTTGTCATAAGAAGTATCTTCTCATGTAGCTTTAAGCTCTCTTCTAACTTCTAGATTCACCTCTCCAACTGCCTATTAGACATCTTGAACTGGATGTCTTATAAAGATGTTAAATTCAACATGTCCAAAACTGAACTCATCTTTCCCCCCGAAACCTTCTCTCCATGTGAACTTCTCTATTTAAACTTACTGCTGAGATCATCACTATCCTTTCAGTCACTCAGACTCACAACCTGTCATCCTCTTCAATCTTTCTCACCCCTCCCCATATGTAATCTTTTGCTAAGTCCTGTCGATTTGATTTTCTTCACATCTCCAGAATACACTACCTTCTTTACTTTGATAGAGTCACCCCCCCGATTTAGTCCCTCACCATCTCACCCCTGGAATTATTGCAATAGAACGTTTGTTTGTTGCTCTTCTTCATTTTTCCCCACTTCATTCCATCCTCCACTCAACTGTCAAATTAATCTTACTGAGGTGCAAGTTTGACTATGTCATTTGCTATTCAATAAACTCAAATGACTCCTTATCAACTCTATGACAAAATGAAAAATTCTCTCTTGGTATTCAATGACTTTCATAACCTGGATCCCTCCTAATCCCCCATATTCTGAAATCCTTGATAAATGTTTGTTGATGACTTGCTATGCTCCTTTACTAATGTGTAAGGATGCTTCTGGCCATTGTCTTTACCTCTCAAATGCAGGGTATAGATTTTTAGATTGAGAATTGAGAGATTTGAGGTCTAAACCAAGCTCTGCCATTTACTACCACCTGATAGTACTGCCTACCTTAAGGAAGTTATTGACCAGTAGGTGTTTGACTTTTCCCTTCTTTAAAGTGAGCCTGCTACAGCTTATTCCAATATCTCATTAAGGTTGTATTATGTGAGACATGAATAAAGGTGAAAGTGGGTTGAATATTAATATTAGAAAATAACTATTTCTTTGAAAAGGAACTTAAATTCCCTAGAAGTAACAGTAATTTAAAAAAAAATCTATTATGGAAAGATAGATTATTTGAGAATAATGTTTTCTTTTTTCTTTTCCTTTTTGATCTTACTCTACCAAAGTCTTATTTTAAGGTCTCTTTTTATTGTGGATTCTATAAGGCCAAACCAAAGGAACACAAGTCCTGCTCCCCCTTATGAAACTAGAAAGACTTTAAGAACAGGCACCATATTAGAGGGTTTGTTATTTGAAGAACAGGTTGACAAAGTCTGGAGAAGTTTATTACCAGAGGTTGGGCCCAAAGATGACAAATTGTTTTATCCACAGAAGCTGCTAAAAGAAAAACAATCTGTCCTTCTTGGCTATTACTTCACAGTGCGTATTGTCTCCTATTAGGATGCAAGTTCCATGAGGACAGAGACCTCTTACTTTTTATTCCTGCCTTCGTTCATTCATCTAACCATCCAGCCATTCATTCACTAAGGGTGACAACATACATGGATAGAGAGAGTGCCAATGTCAATGAATATTTGAAGGTCTTTTTTTCTTTTCTTTCCTAGTCTGTACTTCATTCTGGATCCATTCTTTCACTGGTATAGAGAGTTTCCATTTTGTAAACTCCCTCCGCAGACATGGATAAACATCTGCTTTGTAACAAATAATCAGAGTTGCCTAAGGGTCTTGAGAGGTTTAGTGATGTCCATTTTCACAGCCAATTGGTATGTACCAGAGGGAAATTCTGAACCCAGATTTTACTGACTGCAAGTTTAGCCTTCTATCCACTAGGTCATACTATCTCTATTTAAATTATTGTTGAGAATTATTGAAGCATGAATGTATAAATATTTTATCTGCACTATGAGCTCAGAAAAATTAGTTTATTTGAATAACATTGGTTAATAGTTTGTATTATTAGGCTAAATATTGTATGCATGCATTCTATTTTCCTTCCTCTGAGGATCAACCAGAGTTGAAAAAAGTTATAGGCAATTTTGCTGACAAAAGACTTCAGATGCAGCACATTGACTTTGCTCTTTATAATCAGGAGGTGTATTTAGAGACTTAGACAATCACAACTATCCATCTTCTTGGTGAATAGACTACTCTACAAGTGATTATACAGAAACAAAAAAGACATTTGAAAGTACATTTTCCTATTTTGAGAGTTTTATTAACAACTGTTCATAAAGTGAACAGAAAGCTGGATTGGCTATATGAAGCTAATGGTGCTGAATCCTTAGGCTGCAGTTGTATAAAATGAATAGCTTGATTCTATAGCAATATACATTCCAGGTTAATTTCTTACAAATAATTAGTTGTGATGATTTGTGACAGAAAGAGAAAATGTAACAGTAATCAACCAATCAACAAGCATTAATTGAAGGATGATTTGGTACCAGGTATGGCTAGGCACAGGGGTTCCATGACCCTTGCCTCTAGAAACAAACAAACAAAATTATCTTTCTCTTTTTCTCTCTCTCTGCCTCTCTCTGTCTACAAATATATAAAAATAGATACCAAATATATTTGCGGTATTACATATGTTTATAAATATGTGATGTATGCACATGTGTAATATGAATATGTACAGATGTGTTATATAGATAGATACATAAATAACATCTTTATATATATATATATATATATATATATATATATATATATATATATATATATATATATATATAATCTTTGGAATAAACATTGTTATCTTTCATACAGTAGTAGACTGTAGAGCAGGCATGGGACATCAAACTGATCTAGCCCTTTACCTTTAAGAAGAGAAGAAATTATTTTTCTATTTTAGAGATGAACAAATTGAAGTCCAAATAGTTTATCTTTCTTACCTAGTTAGTGTCAGAAAAGAGATTGGAATCTAGTTTTCTTGTACCACAGTAGAGTGTTCTTTCTACTATTACAGTCAGTTTTTGTGCCATTGTTGCAACAATTCCATGGTATCTTAGCCCTGGAAAGGACCTTCATGCTTTAGGGAATCACGTAGTCTAATCCTCTCATTTTAGTTATGAGGAAACTGAGGCCTAGACAGGTGAAACTCTTTACCCAAAGCTATATGGCCAATCAGTGGCAGAAACATGGCTAGAATCCAAGTAATTTCATTTCACCACACAGACTCTGAAGCTTTGCTGTTAGTGCCTTTTTAGGTATATTCTAAACATAGAAGATTAGAAGGATAAATGAACAGTGGTTGCAAAATCAACAACTTAATTCAAAGATTTTTCTTTAATCACTGCACACAGAGATTAATTTGTCGATTTAATGAAACATGAAATGAGATTATAAACTCCTGGAGGGCAGGATTATTTCTATAAAGTTTTGATGACCTATAAGGTTCCTTGTGACTCAAACATTCCTGTGATTCTTTATTTAGTATTTTGAGTAGTGGGGCATTTGGAAATTTTTTTAATGATAAAAGAAGTTGGTAAGGTCTTTAAATGACCCAGTCTTTATATAATTAAAGCATAAGCACTGCATGTTTTCCACATAAAAAATGTCTGGTTATCTTGTCATTTATCCTAGCTCAAATCAATATCGCTTTTTGCAACTGAATTTTACCTACCTTTATTTTTTTAACTCCCTCTTCAGAGGCAAAGGGAAATCAAAGCATTATGTTTTCTACCAATGCCTGAGAGGAAGAGGGAAAACAAGGTATTATATGTCCACCTCCTCCTGCTATTTTTTAAAAAGTTATGTAATAGGGAAGTGCTAATATCAAATTTATTCTTCCCAGCATAGGGACACCTCTCACAAATGACCCTTTCTTTCTTTGATTATGATTTTACTTTATCAGGCCCCTTGTTTCCTCTTTTTTAGACTATTGTGATAGTTTATTTGCTTTAATCCATCCTTCTCTTACTTGCCAAAAAAATTTTTTTTCACAAAGTGCTAGTTTGATCATGCCACTCCCTACTCAATAAACTCCAGTGGCACCCTGTTACCTCTTGTATTAAACATACACTCCTCTGCCTGCCATTTTAAGCTCTATACGATCTGGTTTCTTGTCTTTCTAGATTTCTTAAATATTATTCTCATCTACATACTATACAATCCAGCTATACTGGCTGACTGGCTGTTCCTCACATATGATGCTCTATCTTTCAACTGTGTTCTTCAAGCTAGGAATGTTTTATTTTCTCAACTCACCTATTGGATTCACTGGTTTCCTTCAAAACTCAGCTCAAACTCCACCTTCTAAAAAACAGAAAATTATTCCTCATTTGCCCAGTTGCTAGTGTCTTCACTCTCAAAACTACTTAGAATTTAGAAAAAATATATGCTATACATACTTACATATGTACCTATTTCTTTTCTCCTCATTAAACTATAAGCTATTTGAATAGAGGGACTATTTCATTTTTGTCTTTGTACTTCCAGTGTTTGGGATAGTTCCTGGCACATTGTACAGGTGCATGATGGATTAATGCTTTCATATCCATTGTGGAATAGAAGTGGCCATTAGTTGTTAAAGACTAAATTAGTAGAACAAAAGCTTTGATTGGCTCTACTAAGCTGGAAAGACCGAACACTATCTCATAAACAGATAGACTGTCACATGTTGGAGGACCAATCTAGCTAAATTCAGAAAAGATAGTCACAAAAAAGAGTGCTACAAGATTAGAATTTTCTTTTTGGACACAACTATTCAAAAATATGGGTTGGTAAACCATGCCTCATGGGCCACATTCAGCTCTGTTGAATGGTCATCATTCTTAGCTCACGGGTAACACAAAAACAAGCAGTATGCTGGTAGTGACCAGTGGTCTAAACAAAGACCATGTAATCTAGGTAGAAAGAAGTGCCCAGACTACTGAAAATGTGAATCCCTTCTTGCCATCTGTCTAGCCGGCTGCTTTACTCTCTGAATCAGAGGTCATATCGACAATTTAAACTTTTTATCTCTGGAATTCCAGCCCTGCATCTCTAGATGAACTTAATGGTGAGTGTGTCACATGATCCACTATTCCTACCTTGGTCTGTCTGTACTTCACATTCTACTTCAGCCATTTTCTGTCCATCTGTCCTACTCCAACTGCAACTATGATTTAGTTTTTTTATTGTCATTATTTGTGTTCTATAAGCCTGCTAGACTGAGATCTGTAAATGTAGAATCACGTTTTTTCTAAATTTTCTATCTTCCTCCATGTCTAGCATGGTGTTCTTCATGAGATAGACATAATATCTGTATGTTGAATATAATTATTGAATTATTTTAAGTAAGTACAAAGATTCATGATTTTAAAATTACATTTTCAATGAAGCTACAGATCCATAAGGTTTGTCTTTTTCTGAAGTAATTGGCTGATATCTAAAATGATGGTGAAGTCAGTCAAGCAATGGTCTTATGTTTGTCCATTCCTCCCACTCCCCCTTAAGCTGATACTGATAATTTGGTTACCAAAAACTGTAGAAGACCTCTACATATACGTTTCTAAGAGACTGATCAATTCTCCCTAGTTACAGGATTGTACCACTCCATCACTCTAATTCCATGGGCAGTTCTCCATAGCTGAAACTGCTTGATGATTCACCAGTCATCATCTATTTGGGTCAATAAAAGCAGTTACTAAAAGAAATCTTTTTGGAATTAATATTTTTGTTTAAATTATCCGGATTAATAGCTTGCACTGGTCAAATTCACTGAATACTCTGACTGTCTATTTTCACATTAACAGTATGAGATTTAAATTACCTAACTTAAATTATATTTAATTAATTTAATTTGATGAATTTAAATATAAATTAAAGTCTGGAATTCTCTTCCTCATCTTTTTCTCTTGCCTTTCCTGCCTTCTTTCAAGCCTCATCTAAAATCCTTCTATAAGAAGTCTTTTCCTATCACTTTTAATCTAGTGCTCTCCTTCTGTTGACTATTTCCACTTTGTCCTGTATATATCCTGTTTGTACATACTTTTTCTTTATATCCCTAGTGCATAGCACATCTCCTGGCACATGTAGTAGGTGCTTTATAAATGCTTTTTTATATAATCCAGGATTGCATTTTGGGATTTGTATTGTTGCTTTCTCTAGTGTGCCTCCCTCACAGCCACTCCAAATAATAAGCCTGCACATTTTCATTGTAAGGTTTTTTTTTTTACCTTTTCATCTGGAATTCTCTCCTTCCCTGTCCTACTCCAGTTCCCCAGGGACAATGAAACAGAACCCATTTATTTACTCTTTTGAACTCCAAATACCTAGATTTGAATCTCTGCATTCCTTACTCATAAAATACTGGTGTTGGACTACATGATTTCCAAATTTCCATCTAGTTTTGGATTTTACAATCTATAATATTTTGGCCATTGTGACATTTTAGTAGCTATTTTTAAAATTGCAAATGCTACTACTTTCTGATTTGCTATTTGGAATAATTGAACACATAATATGATAATGATGTCAGTCTTTTTTTGGGGGGGTTGGTATCAAATTTATCATTTGATGCCTTAATAGTCATTTTGAAATGTTACCATGGGTATGTAATGTTTAATATTCTTAAATCTGGGTAGCTAAATGATGCAGTGGATACAGCACTGGGCCTGCAATCAGGAAGTCTCATTTGCCTGAGCTCACACACTTAATAGTTCTCTGACCCTGGACAAGTCATTTAACCCTGTTTGCCTCAGTTTCCTCATCTGTAAAATGAGTTGGAGAAGAAAATGGCAATCCTCTCCAGTATCTTTGCCAAGAAAACCCCAAATGGGATCACAATGAGTAAGACATGACTGAAATGACTCAACAATAATTCTAAATTCAAGGTATTTTCTGAGCATAGTCCTATGTTGAAAAGGGAATTTGCATTCATGTTAAGTTTACAGATTCACAGCTCTTCAGTAGGCAATGAAAGTGCAATATAAATGCTTCTCATCATTTATGGGGTGCAGGGTTAAAGTGCATATGAGTCATGCAAACTGCTTTCCTAAGGGATTCCCCTGTGGTATTTAAACAAACCAAGAATATCAATAGAAGAGAGATGAGTTTTTGCTTTAGGCTGAATCTCATTTCCCGATAGAGATTTCATCTGAGATGTCTTATTTACCATACTCTGGGTCATCCACTATTCATATATTATTGAAAAGCACCACCTGTTAATTTTTATGTGTCTGTGGCTACCTGAATGACACACTTTAAAAGGCAGAAAGGGAAATAAGGGTTCTTATTATTGTGTTGAGAAACAGGTGAGTATCTTGCATGTCTGATACATAGCAGACAGATAAAATTCAAGATACAATCCAAGCCCTTTTGGAGACTGTATTCCGAAATGCCAGGACTACATGTCCGTTTTTGGCAAATATCTTTGCAGATTCTGCTATAGGGCCAGCCCTAGGCAAAATCGTGACGTAAAGGCCTTCACCTCTTATTTCTCTCCTCTGCCACCTGCACTCTCAGATGTCTTATTCTTTTCTCTTTCAAAAGCTCTTCTCAAACCTTTATTTACAAATAGGTATAAGTGGATTAATATTTTAAAGTGTTACTTCTTGGCAGAATTGTTTGCATTTTAAGAGGGAAGCAAGACCTTAAGTTAAAGGGTAGAGACAACACTCAGGATGTGAGAAACAGAATGATTTTGTGTGGTGGGAGGAAAATCAAGCACTCTTTGGTACTCATCTTATACCCAAGGAGGAAAAACTACTCCTACTTAGTGGTACTATAAATATGGCTTTTAATCAAGCCATACGTTTACATGACAGGCAGTTTAGTATGGAAAAAAATCATTTTCTTTGGACATACATACAGTGTTAAAATCCTGCCACTGTCATTTAGTGTGTGTGCAACCTTTGGTAAGCCATTTATCCTCTCTGGGCCTCAGTCTCCTCAACTGCAAATAAGTGGGTTGGACAAGATGACCTTCAAGAACCTTACAGTTTTAAATCTTTGATCCAGATTAGTTTCCTTCATTATTTCAGCTATATCATAACCTAATAAGCCTCTATAAGTTGACTGACACACTTATAACAATGATTCTGTTAGATATATTACTAGTTTAAAAATAATCAGAGGAACTTTCCATTCCTAAATTAAGGCATGTTTATTATGGAAATCTCCAGGGTCATCCTCCTCCTTCCCCCTCCCCTTCCCCTTCCCCTTCCCCTTCTCCTTCTTCTTTTCTTCTTCTTCTTCTTCTTCTTCTTCTTCTTCTTCTTCTTCTTCTTCTTCTTCTTCTTCTTCTTCTTCTTCTTCTTCTTCTCTCTCTCTCTCTCTCTCTCTCTCTCTCTCTCTCTCTCTCTCTCTCTCTCTCTCTCTCTCTCTCTCTCTCCCCACAGTACCTGTTAACACAGGTGAGATTGTAAAGATGGTCAAGTCTAAGAACTATACCTACCACAGCTAATCACTCACATGGAACAGAAATGCCATTAAGAAACCATTGAGGTCACATAGGTAGGGGTCCATGACAGGGATGAACCCCAAGTTTCTCAGAAATATGTGCTTTGCCAAGAAGCAAAATAAGAAGGGATTGAAGAAGATACAGGCCCCAAAATGCCAAAACCATCGAAGCAGGAGAAGGCACCATCAAACCTTGGTCACCAAGGTCTCCAAGATCATCAAATTCATAAGACCCTAAGATCAGTGCCAGAAGCACCAGCCCACAAATTATCATCAAATATCCAGGAACCAAAGTTAGCACTAAATGCCCAGATCCAAAATAATTTAGCATGACTTTAAGGTTGCCAGAACCATTTACTCTAAGTTATTAAGCCCACTGACTCTAAGGGAATTAAATCGACTGACCCCAAGGTCTGACCCTAATGCCACTAAGTTTGATCCCAAGGCAACCAAATCTGACACCACAGTCTCCAAGGCCACGGTCTCCAAGGCCACTTGTTTGATACCAAGGTCACCAAGTCAGATTTCAAAGCCACCAAGCCTGAAACCAAAGTTACCAAGTTTAATTCTAAGGTCATGAAGCATAGTAATTCCAAGGTTTCCATCCCCACTGACTGTTGAGCCAGTGACAATAAGGCAGGCAGACCTAAAGATGATAGGGCTGAGACTACCAGTCCAAAGTCTTCAAAATTTGTGCTTCATAACAGAAAGATTTGTTTATACCCAAACCACCATTTACCCCTCAGTTTATGATTATTCAATATTTTATACAAATAAAGGAAATCATGAGTCATAAGAAAAAAAAAAGAAGTATATCCTGGGTACTCTTATGATTAAAGATAAAGCAAAAATCTCAATAATATCTTTATAATGGGGGTGGGGAGAACAGCTTTAATTAGTATATATGGTATACATAACATATGCATTTAATGGCATAGTAGAAACAACACCAGACCTATATTCTAGTTTCATATATGCATTAAATGCCTGTATGATTATGGACAAGTCACATTACCTTTTCAGATCTCACTTTTTAACTAAAAAATTAATCAACTCCCAATGAATATTTTCTCATGTACCTTCTAATGTTAAAAACCAGTGATTCTGTTTTCAAATTAGCCTGAACTCATGGAAAATCGAGAGCCTTAATGACAGAATTTGGCCCCTAGATGAGGATGCCTTGCAATTGGAAGGAAGATAACAAATATGCAAGCACCTATTTATTTAGGTGCCAGGCACCACGCTAAGCACGTTAGAATATTGTTTCATTTGAGATAGTAGTTATTATTATCCTCATTTTACAAGTGAGAAAACTGAGATAGAAGTTAAGTAATTTGTCCAAGGTCACACAGTTAATAAGTACCTGAGGGTTGATTTGAACTTGTCTTCCTGACTCTAGGCTCAGTGTTCTTTCTACTGTGACATCTAGCTGACTCAAATGCCATATTGTTTTAATGGAAATATGGAAGTAATTTCTTGCTGTTGTTTCTCAGTTTTTTTTTGTTGTTGTTTTTGTTCAGTTGTTTTCAGTCATGGCTGACTTTTTGTATACTCCTTTGTAGTTTTCTTGGCAAAGATACTGGAGTGCTTTGCCATTTTCTTCTCCAGCTCATTTTACCAGATAAGGAAACTGAGGAAAACAAGGTTAAGTGACTTGCCAGGGTCACCTAGCCAGATTTGAACTCAGGAAGATGAGTCTTCCTGACTCCAGGCCTGGCACTCTATCTATTGTATAACCTAGCTGCCCACGGACATTATATACATACATACATACATATATATATATAGATATAGATATATGTAGACATATATATCTATATATATCTATATCTATAGATATAGATACATATAGATAGATTATATATATCTATATATATCTATATCTATAGATATACATATAGATATAGATATATGTCTATATATATCTATATCTATATATATATATACATACATATATATACATCAGGCTACCATGCACAGATGGAACATAATAATGTAAAATGTATCTAGGGAGGCTAGCAACCAGAATGCTGAGTAATCTGGGACCTGTATTTAATGCTTAGCTACACTATGTTCACGATGCTCAGTGCACCCATTTCCAACAAAAATATATCTCATAAGTCTCCCCCCCCACTATGTGTTTACTTTTAATAGTGTGGCAGAGGATACATTAAATCCAAAATAAAAGAATTTAATTAAATGGCATATAAGAAAAGTTGGAATAAAATATTTTCCTTTTAAGTCTAGAGCATACTTAACCATACATATGCTTGCCAACAATGGGAAGAGTGAATGCAGGTGGGAGAGTACACATACATCCAAGTCACATACGTGGAGAAACAGACTTGGGAACATTTGCAGTCAGGATGCACAGCTGAAATGTAACTCATGTCTCCAACTTTGAAAGAATGCTTTTTTTTTCTTCTAGAAATGACATTCTACTGCTCCCTTCAGGACTACTCTGTACCCATCTCTGCAGGGTCGGGTTAGTCTTTTTTTGGATTCAGCTGCTCATGGTCCCACTAGGTGCATCACTGTGAGGCTTCTCTGTCTTTTTCTAGCTTCAGGCTTCAAATGAAATAGTGTCTTAGTTGTTCTATCTCTTATTAAAGAGAAGAGTGGGCTCTTCCATGTCTGTTTTTCTGGTTCAAAAGTCAGAACCTTTTTAAAAAAATTTTTTTTTTCAAAAACATCTATTTTAGCCTTATTCAAGAAATCAGCAAAAGATCTGAGGGTGATATAAAACAAATAAACAGAAAAGCAATGACAACAAACCTGCACAGTAACAAAACACAGAACAGGCCGGACAAAATGATCTTTTTGTGTTGGTTTTCCCTTTCCTATATTGAGTAACCCTCTCATTCCTTTCCTGAAGTTCTATCTGAAGGTATTTAAGCACTGGCGGATACTTTGCTACCTTGGACCAACCTTTTTTGGATGTAGAGAAGGATCCTTCCAGCTAGCTAATGTCCTCAGGTTTAATCTCTTCTTTGGATCTGGTTTCCTGGTTGATGACCTTGGGCCTTTTTGTCAGAGATTTTACCCTAGCTTTTGTTTGTGCCTCCAGATTTTAACCCCTGAAGCCGAGGCTATATGAATTTACCATCCATGTGAGGGTTGTTTGTTCACTTATGACTGAACTAATATGGTATCTGGAGATTTCCTATTTTTCTCTCTCCTGCCTGCAATTTTCCCCCATTCTCTCTTGGAGCCGAGCAGCCCAGGAAAATACACAGAGGCAAAGCTCAGCACTTGGGACAAGGTCATTGCCTTTAATCACTGTCATATATTGACTAGCTACACTCGCCACACTCAAGGGACCTCTAGAAACCTTCAGCTTCCTTTCCTAGGAGAAGAATCAGATTCATTGTTATTTGTCCCTAAGTAGTTGGCATTTGTCAAGTCCTATTAAAAACTGACATAACTAACCAATTATAATTTTTGCCATGTTTATTTCCTGAAACACAGTCTTTCTCTTTGATTTTGTTCTGATTCTAGTTATTAGATACTAAGGTTATTTCTATTATGGGTAGTGACAATCACTTTACTGATGCAACATACTAGGTATACTCTACCTGGAATTGTTACTATAACAGGGAAAGGCAGAATATAATCCAGAGATGCAGTGAAGCCAATTGAATGCATTTGTCTCACAGGACTAAATATTTGGTTTTAGATTTATTCATAAAACATATCTCATCACCATAGGTAAATGGCAAAGGATAATTTGTTCTGTTCCCTTTGACTGCAGTATCAATTTGTATTAAGAAAAACAAGAAAATATGAAAGATGGCCTGAAAATAGCTGGCTTTTCTCCTCCCCTCCTTCTTCTCCTCCTCTCTTGTTCTCTCTTCTTCTCTCCTCTTCTCTCCTCTTCCTCTCCTGCTTTCGTTCTGTCTTCTCCTCTCTTGTTCTCTCTTCTCTCCTTTCACCTTGGAGAACAATGGTGTTTAACCCTCTTTCATGAACAAAATCATGTGGATTGGTTTATTCTGGTATCTAGATGACACTGGGGAGAACAGAGGAACAAAGACTGCTCCAGAATGGAAAACTATCTGCATCAAAGTATAGCTCTGAAAGTAGGCATCTGAATAGAATTGTGGGCTAAAAAGGAAGGTGCAGAATTGAGACATATAAGATAGCAATTACTAGTTGGATAAGGTGCAAGACAGAGCCCTTCTACCCACATCCTCCCATCTCATTTTTCTTATTTTTCTTTAGGTTTCCTTTTATATCCTTTATCCTTTTCCACTAAAAGAGAAAAAAAAACTGGGGTTAGAATCATTCCTTTTAAGGAGACAAAAACATCATGGCAAATGGGACATTTAGTTATTTTAGCATTGTTCTTCTGTCATTTCTTTTAGTCTTGTGTGACTCATTGTGACCCCATTTGGGAGTTTCTTGGCAAAGATACTGGAGTGGTTTGCCATTTTCTTCTCCTGCTCATTTTACAGATGAGGAAACTGAGGCAAACAGGGTTAAGTGACTTGCCTAGGGTCATACACCTAGTAAGTGTCTGAGGCCAAATTTTAACTTAGGAAGATGAGTCTTCTTAACTCCAGACCCAACAATCTATCTATTATACCATGTAGCCACTCTATTTTAGCATAAATTAGGTTTATTAAATGTTCAAGTTAGTCATGAAACATATATGGCCCTGGAAATTTATCCTGAGTTTGAGATATGTTGTGTAATTAGTTTCACCTAAGATAAATAGGTCATGAGATGCCAGAAATGTGTTTACTTTTACAACTTTTATTAATGTGTCACATCAGTTCAAAACAAAAGGCTTTAATAGAATGACAAAAAATTGACAAGAAATAGTATTCCATGCAAACAGGTGTATACATTTACCGTATTACCATAATACAAGTAGGGAAGGGTCCATGTTTAGGAAACATGAACAACAAACATTCATGGAGGGACACTTTAGTTTCCTGAGGTTAGCCTTTCTGATGAGATCTGTCTTTGCTGTAGACAGAGTCTTCTCAAGTATACTTGCTATTTCTTTAGCAATGCTTGCCATATTTTTTCTTTGACGTGGGAGCTCTGGTGATTGGAGATCACATTTCTGGGGGTGCTATACCTATGCAAACTCTGGATTATTGACCTGGTCACCTGTTAATAATATTTACGGGCAAATTGAAATCCTTTACCCTGCCAAATGCCCAGGTGCACTTAGATATTGTTCCACCTGATTTAACATCTAAACTTCTCTTTACCATGAAACACAGTCTAGACCATATATAGCCTACCAGCACATGAAATAGAGTGAAGGTAGGGCACAGCAAGGCAGAAGTGCAACTCTTAATTAGTTTTTAAATTAAATTTTAATTTAACATTTATATATTTATTTAACTTGGAAACAATTTTCTTTATCCTGTTTTAGTTGGCATTTTAAAAAATTGGTTAGGCATATTTCTTACTATTTTGAGGAAGGAGGGAGACCTGAATTCACCTAGAATCTCTCATTCCATCATCATGCCCAAATATATATATATATATATATATATATTATCATTTTTAGTCTTTAAATAGAATTATAAATATTAGCTATAAGTTCTGTAACAACAGTTCACCTTTACATAGTTCTTTAAGATATGTGAAGTCCTTTCCTTACAATACACAAAGTGTATTTTTATGCCCATTGTACAAAGGAAGAATCTATAACTCTGGGAGTCTAAGTGATTTGCTACTGGTAGCAGCAGAACCATTAAACCCAGTGTCTGAAGTGGGATTCAAACCCAGGTGGCCTCACTCCAAGTCACTGATGCTTTCACTATATCATGCTCCCTTATTCTTTGGATCAAAATATATTCCATTTTTGCAAAATAATGAGTCTTTTATAGAATGTCAATAAATGGTAATTAAGGACAAAATATTTTTTTAAAATTTATGACCATATATTTTCATTCACTTGCATTAGCAGAAACAAAATGATAGAGATTATAATTGTGTAGTATTATAACTTGATTAGACCATCCTAGGTATATTGTGTTCTGTTCTAGGAGCCTTTTCTCCCTTTCTGTCTCTCCCTGCCCTCCCTCCAGGACTGTGATACTATTCACTATCAACATATCTTCATGTACTCTGTATATATCTCATATAAACCTAGACACATTTGCTCTCCTGCTAGGATGTGCATTTCTGGAAGGCAAGGACAATTTTATATTTTGTTTGCCTTAATTTTTTTATCCCCAGTATTTAACATATACTTATAATGTATATGTTATTATATATGATGTAAAAATAAATAACATAAATATAATATAAAATAATAATAATATATTTAATATATGATAAACACTTAAATAAATGCTTGTTAAGTGACAATTTAGCAAGGATAATGATAAAAGAAGGGTGGTAAGGAAACTTAAACCTATGTCCCAGAAGGAAATTTAGCATGAAGAATGGAAAGTTCAGAAGCAATATAGTGTCTGTCACTGGTAAGTTAAAGGACTTCCATTTGAGAATAAATAGGGAGGAGGCTTGTTTTCACTGGCCCAAGGGAGTAGTATTTGAAGAATTGGCTAGGAGATGCAGAGAACGATTTCTTTTTGATACAGGGAAAAATAGGATCTTTCTAGAAGGTACAGCTGTCCAAAGATAGAATGAGTTTTTTCAGAAAGCAAACAATTCCCCTTCATTAGAGGTCTTTAATAGAAAGCTTTAACAGAAACTTTAGAAGAAAATTATAAGTATAACTACTTATCAAAGCTGGCACAAAAGGGATTACTAGTTAATTATAGATTTCACTAGGCCACCATTTAGGTCCTTTACAACCCTGAAATTCTACAATTCTTCCCAGGTGGGATTTCATTTTCCATTTTTCCTTCCTTCCTTCCTTCCTTCCTTCCTTCCTTCCTTCCTTCCTTCCTTCCTTCCTTCCTTCCTTCCTTCCTTCCTTATCTTTAGTTTGAGATTTTTAAAAGGAAGATATAAAATGGAGGCAAGGAATGAAAAAAAAGATCTTATATTGCTTAATATAATTATTATTTTAATTAGTACTCCTTTATATTTCATAAGTGCTTTTCTTTTTGTGTGAAATATGTTCTTTCTGTATATCTTTTTAAGTAAAATTAATACTGTTGCTTGAGTATAGGTGAGGTTGTATTTTCAAAAATCTTAGCCAACTTTAACTAGGTTTTACAGCATGGAAAGAATAAGCTATGGAACAATATCAGAATTACCATATCCCAGCAACTAAATAGTTCATCCCCTAAAATCTAGGAGAGTGGCCCTTCTTCAAAGAAAGTCATACAACTTCCTTAATGCTCACAATGAAAAAATACGATACTATTGGAAATTTTTTTTCTTTTCCTCAGTTGGTGATTAGCTATAATACCCTGAAGTATATAAATTGATATTTCTTATAATTTAACCTAGCAAGTGTAATTACAGAGTACAATGAGAAACAAGCTTATTGATGTCTAATCCTTATATAAATAAATTAGAATATTTTTCATATAAAGACTTATTTCTATTCTGCTTTATATCCCTGCAGAGCCAAAATCATTGAGGACTTTCCAATTCCCTCAAAGCCAAGTTCTATCTTACATCGATTCTATATATTATAATGTGAGAAAGGGGGAGGAGCATTAAATTATTTTATATAGCCTTTACATGGCAATTTCTTTACCTGAATTCTTGGTTCATCATGACAATTAGTGACATTTACTCTATCCCTCTGCTTTTGACAGATTTGTTACCTGTGAGTTATTATCTCTTCACTCTAGCACACAGCAATAATGTTATTAGTTTACCACTAATCCCATCTCACTTAAGAAACTCTGATATTATGAATCTGAGGCAACAAGACAGGTCAGCCCACATGAATAGAAACAGATAAAGAAAAAGGACAGCAAACGATGAGTGAGAAAATTTTCAAAAAAAAAATTGATGTGGGGTCTATTGTGTATTTGCTGACTGTGCCTATTAATTAATTGCCTAAGGTAGTTAGATAGACACCAACCTGAGAATACTAGTAAAATTGTAGGGCTAATTATATATATTTTTTTCATAAATGAGCAAGCTAACAAGATTTGGAAGACAGGGCAACAAATAGCTTACTGCAGCATAGCAGTTCAGCAGTCCCTACAAACCTAGCAGTTCAGAGTGTGGCAAATGGGCAGTTTGTAACTGATTGAAGCTCTACTTGAGAAACAGAAGGTATAGAAATCAAGGGAGTACTTTCAGTGACCTTTACTGTTTGTATTTTGTTTATCTTCCCCTGGAAGTAGTAATACATGTGTGCATATGTGCACATGGAGAAAGGTTGTGCAGTTAGAGGGGTGCAAAATACAAGCTAACCTTCTTGTCTGAAGAGAATGTGAAAGATTTTCAGGAGCTAACTCTCCACACTTTAACTTACTAGACAAAATGAAGAATGCCTTGATAGGATGGAACTCTTTCATTCAGGAAACAAGGAAGAGAAAAGCCTGTGAAAACAATGAAGACATGTGAAACCAGGGTCAAGAGAGTAATGAATAGAAAGTGTTGACAAAGAGGATAAAGGAGAAACTCTGAAATATATGAACTAAAGAAAAAAAATGATATTTTCACCACATGCCATGTATCCAGAATTTCTGAAGAAGCACCCATTCTCCACAGGAAAAAAAAATGAAGAATCATAGGCAATAATAAAGAATAGAAAACATTTTATTGGCCCAGTGTGGAGGCCTCTAAGCCATAATTTGTGGGATTTAACAATATGTGGAGTGGAGATAGCCATTCTTAAGGTAGATTATCTTCCTAAGTCATACATCTGAGATGTAATGTTGAAGATGTTAAGAGTAATCAAAATCCTCAATTGCTATTTGCTTCCACTGAACTGAAATTAATAAAGTCATCTAAAATTTTCTTTGAAATCTTCAATACAAAACTAAGGATCTTGGGTATAAAAGTAACCTTTCAAGTTTGGGCCTTTAGAAGAGGAAGGACACCATGTAAAATGAATATGTTATTGTATTGATAGAATTAGAGAACAGGATCTATTTTTTGGACCATGTTTGGAAATAGAAAAAAATATTCTAAAATTGATGCTATTTGGGACAGAGCATAACTCAAAATGCCTAACAAGGCATTTGGGCCCAAGATTTTGCAATCTGACCAAAGAACTATTGAACAGAAAATAAAGGGAAAAATATATCTATCTATATCTATATCTATATCTATATCTATATCTATATCTATATCTATATCTATATCTATATCTATATCTATATCTATATCTATATCTATATCTATATCCACATAGAGATAGATACATAGATATATATGTATATGTATTAACAAAACATGTTATCTATTAAGAACATTAAATTGGAAACTTCTGGGGGTGGAGCCAAAATGGCAGACTAGAGAAAGCACTCAGCTGAGCTCTTGTTACATTCCCTTCAAATCAACTTTAAAATAAATCCTCAAAGAGAATTCTGGAGTAGCAGAGTCAACAAAAAGTCAGAGTGAGACAGTCTTTCGCTCAAGATAATCTAAGAGTGGGGCGGGTAGGTGGCACAGTAGATAGAGCACCGGCCCTAAAGTCAGGAAGACCTGAGTTCAAATCTGGCCTCAGACCGAACACTTAACATTTACTAGCTATGTGACCCTGGGCAAGTCATTTAATGCCAATTGCCTAAAAAAAATGGCAAAAAAAAAAGATAATTTAAGAGGTCAGAGAAATCTGTGACATGGGAATAGATTCTGGCTCTGAGTTCTCATGTATGAAACACCAGTGGTGGGACTTGGTACTGGCCACAGAAGTAGCAACTGCTTAGGAAGCTCTCAAGTCAGAGATGATAAGGGGACCTGACAACTAGTTAAAAAGACATCATAGGAAATCCCTATGCTATCAACGCATGCAAGATCATACATTGGTTGGCAAATCCATGGTCTATACCCACTTCTGGATCATCGTTTAAGGCTAGAGAGAAGTACTGCTGGTCAAGATGGAATCAGAGCCTGAGGAGAAATATCATTTCTGGTCCTGAGGAGCAGAGATCCTGAGGAACAGCATCACTTGCAGTCTCAAAGCATCAAGAAGTCTTTCCTGGTAAGGACCATAGAGCAGATCAAGAGATCAGTGACTACACCTCTCCCAAGATCATAATACATTGGAAGCAGTGAAAACTCGAACCCCCTAAAACTAGCTCTGAAAACAGCAGTGCCAAAAAACAAACAAAATAAAAAACTGATGCTGGAGACAGTGCTTCTATGCCCTCCCCCCTCCCCCCATGCCTAGAACAGAGCTCAACATTAATATAAAGTTCAAAATTCAAGAAAAAACCTGAGGACAGATCCAAGATCATAGAGTAAAGGCAGGGACTTTCCGGACCTCTTCTAAATTCCCCTCCAAACTATGTTAAAATAACATCTCAAAATAAATTGTGAAGTGGCAGAACCAACATGAGGACAGGGTGAAAGGATTTTACAGCTCTAGATAACTCAGAAGATCTCCAGGAAGGGTCTGTCCTAATGGGGTGAGAGTGGAATACGGTTCATCTCAGGTTATGCCAGCACAGGCCATGCCCTAGTAAACCAGCAGCAGGCCTTTAGGGTGACTGAATCAGTAGCAGTGGCTTCTAGGGTAATCAGCCTACAGATAATAAAGGGGTGGGGGGCCAGACAACTTGTCAGAAGGAGATTACAGGGGACTGTTTGCTGGCCCTGGGGGTAGGACTGTTATGTTTTCCACAGGTGGTTCCCTGTTGCTGACTCAGTTTGAGGAGGAATAATGGCAGGAGTCTGGACAAAGTTCTGGGGTGGAAAAGTGTGCTTGTGGTCACTCATAGACCACAGCACAGCCCAGCAGAACAGTGACCACACCTCTCCATCAGTCATAACATGTTAGAAGAATCAAAAACATACAGACCACCAGAGCTAGTTCTGAAAACAATAGCATGGAAAATCTGAAGCTTGGAACAGTGACCATTCCACAATAGAAGCAGAGCACAACTTTTAAAATAAAGCTAAAAGTCAAGAAATAGGCAGGGAAAATCAGCAAACAATATAGTAATCAAACAGAAGGGGAGAGCAGAGTGGATTATATTATTAAGACATAAAGAATGATACCATAAGTAAATGAAAGGAACATGGAATAGTTTATCTGTGAAATCTATGGATAAAGAAGAATTTATGAGCAAGCAAGATATAGAGAGCATTATGGGATGTAAAATGGAAAATTTTTGTTACATTGAATTAAAAAGGATTTGCAGCCATGTTTAGAAGAAATGCAGAAAACTGAGGGAAAATGTTTATAGCAAGTTCTCTGATAAAGGTCTCATTTCTCACATACATAGAGACCCAAGTTAAATTTATAAGAATACAAATCATTTCCCAATTTACAGATGATCAAAGAGAATGAACAGGGAATTTTCAGATGAAGAAACAAAGCTATCTATACTCATAAGAAAAAATGCTTTAAATAGCTATTGATTACAGAAATTAAAATTCAACAACTCTGAGATACCATCCCACACTTATCTGTTTGACTAATACAACAGAAAAGGAAAATTATAAATGTTGGTAAGGATGTGGGAAAATTGGGATACTAATGTTTGTGGAATTATGAACTGATCTAAACTTTCTGGATAGCAACCTGGAACCATTCCCAAAGGATTATGAAATTGTGCATGCCCTTTGACCCAAGAATACCACTCCTAGGTCTATACCCCAAAGAAAGCTAAAAAAGAAAAAGAGAAAAGGACCTATATCTACAAAAAATTTTACCAGCTCTTTTTGAGGTGAGAAAGAATTGGAAATTGAAGGAATGGTTAAACAAGTTTTGGTATATAATTATGATGGAATACTATCATGCTATAAGAAATGATGAGCAGGATGCACTCAGAAAAACCTGGGAAGTCTTAGATGAACTAATGCGAAGTGAGGTGAGCAGAACCAGAATAGCATTGTACACAGTAATAGCAATATTATATGTTGATCAGCTATGAATGACTTAGCTATTTTCAGCAATACAATGACCTAAAGCAGTACTAAAGGACTTATGATGAAAACTGTTATCCATTTCCAGAGGGGGAAAAAAAAAACCCAAAACAAAAACAAAAATAAAAATTAATGGAGCCTGAAAGCAGACTGAAGTATAATTTTTCTTAACTTTCTTTTTTTGGGGGGTGGAGGGGGGAAGGGTCTGTATTTTCCCCCCAACAACATCACTAATATAGAAATATCTTTTGTATGACTGCACATGTATATCCTATATTAAATTCCTTACCTTCCCAATGAGTTGGGAAACTAAGGAGAGAGAGAATTTGGAACTTATTTTTTTAAATGAATGTAAAAAATTATTTTTAAATGTAACTAGAAAATCGGGTGTGTGTGTGTGTGTGTGTGTGTGTGTGTGTTGTTTCTATCTATGAAAGAAATAGCATGGAAAAATGGGCAAATGACAAAATAATGACCTGATCATAAAAGGCAACTACGGTGACAAGAAAGATGAAGACAGAAATTCAAAAGAAGATAATGAAGTGAAAAACATATATAAGCAAGCTTGAAAGAAAAAATGTGAATTTGACACAAACCCCAAAAGACTTCCTAGAAGAGCAAAAAAAAAAATTTACAAAGTCAAATAAGGCATTAGAGGAAAAATTAGGTAAGGAAATGAGAGCAAAGGAAAAATATTCTGAAATGATAACAGCTGGTAAAATAGGCAGAAAAATACTAAAGAAAATAACACTAAAAAAGACAATTGGTGAAATGGAAAAAAAAAGGTACAAAATCTCAATGAAGAAGACGATTCCTTAAAAATTAGATTTCAGCAAGTGGAAGCCAATGACTCCATGAGACATTTAAAAAAATGAAAGTCAAGAGAGTGAAAAAAAATAGGAAGAAAATGAAACATCTCATTGGAAAAACAACTGACCTTGAAAATGGATCTTGGAGAGAAAATTTAAGGATTATTGGACTACCTAAAATCCATGATAAAAAAAGAGGCTAGACATCTTCTTCCAGGAAATTATCATGGAAAACTGCCTTGATATTCTAGAAGCAGAGAGTGAAATAGAAAATCAAAGAATCCACTGATTATCACCTGAAAAGGATCTCAAAATAAAAACTCCCAGGAATACTATAGCCAAATTCCAGAGCTCCCAAGTCAAAGAGAAAATACTTCAGCAGCCAGGAAAAACCAAACCAAACAAAACAAAACATTCAAATATCATGGAGGCATGGTTTTAGAGTCATGCATGATTTATCAGCTTTCACATTAAAGGAGCAGGGGGTTTGAGATATGATAGTCTGAAAGCAAAAGAACCAGAATTATAATCAAGAGTCATCTATCCAGCAAAACTGAGTAAAATCCTTCAAGGGAAAAATGGGTATTTAATGAAATAGAGGACTTTCAAGTTTTCCTGATGAAAAGACCAGAACTGAATAGAAAATTTGACTAAAATATAAGACTCAAGAGAAGCTTAAAGGGGCAGCTAGGTGGCACAGTGGATAAAGCTCTTGCCTTGGAATCAGGAGGACCTGAGTTCAAATTGGGTCTCAGACACTTCACACTTACTAGCTGTGTGACCTTGGGCATGTCACTTAATCCCAATTGCCTCATCAAAAAAAGCAAAAAAAAAAAAAGAGAGAAGCTTGAAAAGGTAAACATAAAAGAGAAATCATAAAGGACTCAAGATTAAATTGTTTAGCTTTCTATTGGGAAGATAATATATACAACCTCAAAGAACTTTATCATTATTAGAGCAGTTAGAAGGATTCTACATTGAAAGAGGGTGCAGGAATGAGTTGGTTATGTTGAAATGATGTTTTAAAACAATGAATAAGGAAAGAAAGACAATTCCAAAAGACTTATGATGAAAAAAATCTTATCCACCTCCAGAGAGAGAATTGATGAGTTCTGAATGCAGATTAAAGCTTTTTTCGCCTATTTTTTTCTTGTTTTTTTTTTTGTTTGTGTTTTCTTTTGCTCACTGTGATGATGATGAATAGACTTAGAATAGGGAGAGGAAGAAAAAAGAAACAAAGCCAAGAAGTTTTAGATGGAAAAAATAACTTAAGAGTTCTGGATCATGGAAAATAGCTTGGAGGACTTGGTGATAAAGATGGATGAAATGAACTTTAAAAGAAGAGTGAAAGTTAAGTACTAGGGATAAAAAGAATGGTAAGGAATTTGGGAGTTTTCCCATCTCTCCTTCAGGCCCAGTGTGTTAGGGGCCATGAGAAGAGGAACATGCAGAACTGGAAAGGGTGGCCAGAGATTTGGTTTCACCTGTGATTAGCCGGGTTTCCACTGGTAGAGAGGCTGTAAAGAGAAGAGTTTTAGGATAAATAGGCTGTTTACTAGAAAAACAGCATGGATTCAGTGAGGTACAATGGAATGGGAAAGGCAATCATAAAGATTGTGAAGGGATAGGGTTGAGATGGGTAGTGATGGCTGAATGAGTGGATGTATGACAACATGGGTAGTGGAATGATACAGAAAGAGGATTCAAATCAAAAGATGTTGGCTTTGAAGGACAGGGGAAAATAGGAGTTGGCAATTTTTCTAACTTAAGATAGGAATTGACCGGTTGATAGGGAATATCTACTTTTATTAACTATTCCTTTGAACTTTGGATCTAATTTTTATGTATCTTGTATCCACCTTTATATTTTCCTTAGAGTGTAAGCTTCTGAATGTCAGCATTTTTTTTTTTGGTTTTGCTTTGCTTTCTATCACTTGTGCTTAACACTAGACTAATAACATGTGATAAATAATAAGCACTAAATGCATGTTTTGTGATTGATGTTTTATTGGTTTGAACTCCTTAAACTTGTTTAGAATAATGGCCTTGTCTCTCAGTCATGCAAAATAGTCAAGATGGTAAGGGTGGAGATTGGGCATGTAGTTTTATAGAGTCAAAGAATCTGAGCATCAGAACAGACTTCAGTAGTTAGTCAGCCCAATTCATACATAGAAGCAATCCCCATTATAACAAATACGACAAGTGGTCATTCAGCCTCTGCATGAAAACCTCCAGAGATGCTGAACCAGCCATCTCACAAGGAAGCCCATTTCACTTTGGACAGTCCTAATTGTAAGGAAGTTTCTTAGACTCCTTATTTCCTGCAACTTTACACATATCTCCTAGTTCTGCCTTCCCCCCGACCTCTCACTAGAGCCAAATAGAACAAGTCTAATGCTTCTTCCACATGAGAGTCTTTCAAATACTAAATAGCTATTAAATCTTCTTAGAGTCTTCCTTTCTTCAGGCTGAACATGCCTAATTCTTTCAACTGATAATCATATATTATGGGTTCAAAGTCTTTCACTATCCTGGTTGCCCTCCTCCATATACTCTCAAGTGTATCAATATCCTTCATAAATCCTGATGACCAGTAATGAGCACTATGCTCCAGATGAAGTCTGATGAGTGAAGAATATAATGGGACTATGACCTTAATATCCCTGGAAACTAAGTTCCTTTGAATATGATCCAAGATTACATTAGCTTTTTTTGATGACCATGTGAGACTTTTCATTCACATTGAGCTTACAATCCACTAAAATACCCAATTTTTTCATAATGTGTGCTATTTAATAATTTCTCCTCTGTCTCATACTTTTGAAGTTGCTATTTTTCTATTCAATGTAAGTTTTTGCATTTATTTCAATTGAATTATCCTGTTAGATTCAGTCTAATTCCCTACAATGTCAAGATCTTTTGGATACTGTCATCCGGTGTATAAACTATCCCTCCCAGCTTTGTGCCATCTGCAAATTTGATGAGCATGTCATCTATGTCTTTTTCCAAGTCATTAATAAATGCTAGAATGCTAAACTGGAGACCTCCTGCCATGTTGACATTGATCCATTTACAACTATAAATAACTCACAGCTAAGGAATCTCCCTCTACTAATGTAGAGCTGCATCTTCTCTGCAACTTACAGTCTAAGAAAGTTGCCTGTGTTATGGAGAAATTAAGTGAATACCCCAGGGTCAAACATTCAGTACATATTAAGTGTAGGGCTCAAATCTAGGTCTCCTTGGCATTGAAGATGGCTTTCTATACACTAAGCTATATTTCCTCAACAATAAATATGATGAAGGAGTTAAATTAAAAAAAAACTCATTAAAAAGCCTTCCAGCAGTAACAATATTGTTAAAGAGCTCAAGAATTATATCATAATTCCTTGGAATTATCAAACTGAGAGAAAAACCAATAGCTTATAAAAAACTCAAACAATTGAATGATAATGGGGAATCGAGGATGGGTTATTTGTTATTGTTGTTGTTTTCTTTTAGGGTACTGATATTTTCAACATTTTACCCTGTGTCTTGTGAAGGGAGACCTCATATCACACCAAATGAAGATTTCCAGGAGATATATCTGTGAAACTAAATTTGTTATAGAATAAAGCATCATATTGATATACTTACCTAACCTCATTCTCTTTCACTGGAGGAAAATAAATGGAGATGAAGAACTTGCTTCACATTTGCTATCTTCAAAGTAACTCCCTGGATACAGGACATTTTGCCATATACAATGATATATTCAATTTCTCACTCCCCTATAGCAGTCCCCATAATTTGTCTTTCTATTACCACTTAAAGAACTTGCCTTATTATCAAAGGAACAAAAAATGGAATGAAATACTGAGAAACTTGAAGATTTGCAATCATTTATTTGATGCTACATCTGGCCTTTTAGGAAGTCATTTACCAAGTGAGAAAGTCATTCCCATTACATGCTGCTGCTCCTATAGTGCTAATTTCCGTGAAACTTCTTGGCACTGTTATTACCTCCTCAGCCTGATAGCAGAAATCTTTCATCATTATCAATAGTGGTACATAGATTTGTATTTATAGATGCAATATCTTCTTCACTGCAAAGTGAATCTTCCAGTTTACTTTTAAAGTAAATCCTCAATATACCATTGAATCGGATACTGACATTTACATCAGAGCTTTTTACTTGGTGTATTTTAAATTAAGGGAGTAACAGCTCTTACTTCCATTTCTATTCCAAGTTACAGGGATTTCAAAATGAAGGACATGGGGAAATGGTTCTCTTTCTACCAATAATCCAGCCACTTTCTCTACTAGAAACATTTCATGATGTGCAATACTGTAGTTTAGACATAAGCACAAAGCATTTACCATTGCACATCACTTCTTTCCCTTTTAACCACTTCTTCTCTTGTGAATATTACCTTCTAGTAAAATGAATAAAGTTAACATATTTTAAAACATACTACGCATATTGGTCAAGTTACTATTTTTAAGGCTCTCACATTATTTCACACATTAGCTAGCTTGAGTCCATAAACCAAAGTCTCAAAAACACATACAGGGAATTAATTTAGTTTCTCTATTTCAGGTCAAGCTATCTTTTCTTCTTAGTATTTTTCTTAAATTCACTAACTTACTCTTTTTTCTTAGCTGTATACCATTAGCAATCTTTCTTTTGAGAAGCCCTGAAAACAGTTTTGGTTGGTTTACTAGCCTAAAGTAAATTCTAGGCTCATGACAGAATAAAATTTTAGAGTGGAAGGAAGCTTAGAGAGAATTTAGTAGAATCAGGATTTATGGATGAAAAAATTAAGGTCCATAGAGTTTGTGACTTGTCCAAGTCACAAGGATGTTAGTGGCTGAGCCAAGACTGGACCTGAAGTTTTCTGGCTCTAATTCCAAGATTAGCATGAGATCTCTTTTAACATTTATCAAAGGTGTGCCCACAACAATTTCCATGTGAGTTTTGAGATTTAGGCACTAACCATTCCACAGATCACTCTCCTTTATTCAGCTTTATTTTGTCTTCCTGAACCTGAATTTGCAACATACATTACACATGCCTACTTCAAGTGGATTCTGAGCTAAGGTCTCCTCCAGGATAAGAAGTTCCTGCTTAGGTTCCTGCTCAGTGAAACCTCTAATAAACACACACACACACACACACACACACACACACACACACACAAGTACATACTTATATATGTATGTGTACGTATGCATCTCTCTAAAGATATAGATAGATATGCATGTATGTATATATGTGTATGCACACACACACACCAGCTAATCTATGTGAGCTGATCGTGATTTTGCGGGCTCAGCAACCTAGTAAAACCCTCTTTGGTCTCTACACTAGGAGGGGTTTGAATCCCTTCAGCAGTTCATTGGCACAATTTATAGTGGTATTTATATTCCCCATGAAACCCCTAGGAAGAATACAATTTGAAGGGGCTTGTCAGCAGAGTTTGAGACTCTGATGAATGCATCACTATAGCTCTAAATAAAAAAGGAAAAATGCTCCTATAATCTTTGCCAGATGACTGGTAATTATCTTATTTACTTAAATATTTTTTCTTAAAGATTTATTTAGATCACAAAAATTTACAAACTGAAAAAAAGAAGAGAAAGGGACAGTAGAAAGAAGATGACAAATGAGTATTTAAACACAACATTTCTTGGGATGGGAAAGCAAAATTTCAGATCAAAGAAATGATTATTCCAGGAGTAAAAAAAGGTCATAAAAAGTACTCAATCAAAGTCAGAGCCAAAGGCATATACAAAGTGGCAGCTGCAGGATCTGGGGGGTGAAACATGCCAAAAAAACAAGTGAATATGAAAGCTTTCCTGGAAGAAAAGAGGGTTTCCATAGCAACAGAGCATAACGATCTTTCAATATAAAAGATCCTATTTTGAATGTGATATTGGTGATTCAGAGGCAAAGATGCACTTTAAAGGGGGCATAGCAAAGAACAGATCACTGATCTGATATCACAAAGCATGGAATTATAATTTAAGAGCTTCAATTGTAATTGTCTGTTTTTCTACTTATCTGCATACCTAGCTAGTTTTTGTTGTGTTAGCATATAACATACCTAGTGAATTAAAGCACACAAAGGGTATTTTATACAGAAACCAGATTTACAACTCTGTGCAAAAAGAAAGAGTTGGGCTTACTTGGCATTACATTTTCTAACTACCACCCAAGCCAGTCTGAATTAACATGAATTAAGTATTTTCTATATGAAAAGCATTATACTAAATGCTGGGGATGCAAAAAAATATATAATGAAAAATAGTCTCTAGTTTCAAGAAGCTTCTATTTCATTGAGGGAATAGGGCCTGTGATTTCACTGGCACCTTCTCACCAACTTAGAGTGTTATTCATTTATTTTAATGCATTTCATTGATGCTTTTTATCTTTCCCTCAATTTTTTCAACCCTCCTCTTATCTGTACTGAAACCTTTTTGGTAACATACTTAAGAAATTAAACAAAACAAAACAAACATCCCCAAAACCCCAAAACCAAAAAAACACCTTATTCAGTGTCTGAATTATGGGTAATCCCATATCTTGATAACACATAGATGAATTATATTTTATAATTTGAGGAGGGGAGAGAGACCACTAATAATGAGTATCATCAGAAAAGGCTCAAAGGAGTGAATACAGATTGAATACAGAGTGAATTCCATTTCTTGGTGATGAAAAAATATATTTGGTGATTAATCTCAGTAGGTGCTCAATTTACTGAAACATCTTGTCTACTCCTAAAATGATTATCTCCATGTATTCTCTTTTAGATGTCATTAAAGCTCTGTATTCTGGGTATAAAGATTTTTTTTTAATTTTTCAATCTTTCAACACGTTTTTGAGGCCTTTTATATAAGATATATGAATTGCTAACATGTTGATAAATATGTTATATTTCTATGTTATGTGGTAAGTAACATATTTGCCAATATGACATTGATAAATCCATGAATTGCTAATGTGCTCTTTAGTCATGCTAGCCTTCCCATAAGAGGTGGGAAGTTCATTGTCCTGAATTGGGCATTGAAGGAAGCATAATTCTAATAAGAGTAGTTAAAGAGGGACTATATAGCAGAAACGTTGAAGGCTGAGTTTAGGAAGCAGGCCAATTTGGCTGGAACATAGAGCACATGGATGATGGTGGTAGGGGGAAGAATAATGTGAAATAAGCCAGGAGTAGACTATGAAAGGCTGAAAATGCTAGATGGGATAGTTTGTATTCAATCCTAGAAGCTATAGGAAGCTGAAGATTCTTGGGCAGAGGAGAGAAATATGGATAGACAGGTTTTTCAGAAAAAAAAATATTTTGACAGTGATATTGAGGATGGATTGGAGAGTCCAAGAGATTGGCATCAGAGAGAACAGTTAGGAAGCTATTGTATTAATCTAGGTAAGAGGTGATGTGAGCCTGAATAAGAGTGAGATGAAAGAGGTAAATGGAGATGAGAAATATTGTGGCAATAGAATCAACAAAACTTGGCAAGTGATTGGCTATGATGTGGGTAAGGGAGAGCAAGGAGCTGAGACTGCAGTTATGTAGCTAGATGCCTGGAAGTATAGTAATGATCTCAACAGAGGCAAAAAGCAAACAAATTAAAAAAAAAACTTAGAGGAGGGCTAGCTTTATAGGGGAAGATAGTGAATTTCATTTTGTACATGCACACACATATATAGAAGTATGCATACATGTGTGTGTATGCATACATGTATGTATGTATGTATTCCCCAATAGTGAGTTTACCTTATTGCCATCTCTGGAGGCCTTGTGTTAGACAGCTGAGGGAAGCTCTTCCATTGGCAGATAAGGATGGGGGTTCTTTCCCTTAGACTCTTCCATATGACAGTCGATGGGGGCCTTCAAGAATGGAGGTTGTATACTTCAGAAGCTTCTCTATTAAGTTCACGTGGACCATCTGATCACAACAGAAGTGCTTCATGCCCAGTGCATCCAGGACATCCCCTTTGGTGCACTTTGTCTGCAGCAGCCCCAGGTAGGCCTTCACTTGTTGCCCGTGATCTTGCCCAATGTGAAGCAGCGCATCTGGATGATTATGGTGAGGGTGAGGAGGTGGTGTCACCGGTGGCGGTTACATGCTTGGACTCCTCCCATTTTGTACATATTGAGTTTGAGATATGAATGGAATTTCTAGATGGAGTTTTCTAGTAGGCAATTGGTGAAACAGAAAAGGAACTCAGGAGAAAGATGGCATAATACAGATGTGGGGATCATCTACAAGTTCATCACTGTTGAACTTAGGATTGCTGGTTAGAACAACTAGAGAAATGTATGGAAAGACAAATCTTTAGGAAACAACCATCTAGCAAAGGAAAACAAGAAGTCAAATAGTTAATAGGAGAATCAGGGAAGAGCAGTGTCAAAAGAGATGATATCCATAAAGTAGCCAAGAGGTCAAGAAGAATACAGAGAAAAAGGTAATTGTACATAATTTAAAACTAAAACAAAATGGAGTCTTAATGGTTGGTAGCTTATGCATTCCACTCTGACATGGTTAGAAAATTTTTGAGTAAATCCAATGGCTCTATAGAAAGTTATCATGACTTCGTACTGACAAAAAAGCCAAATATTTTGATTGTAATGAAAGGTTTGAGTATAATAAAAATGTTCACAATCACCTTGTAGCTTCATCTCTAGAAGGTTAAGACAATTTCATTGGTATAAGGATAACCTAAGTGAAAAAACTCTTTCTACCTACATAGATTGTCACAGTCTCTGAAACTTTTATACTTAGAGAGCCACCTGGGGTATTGGGAGGTTATGTGACTCTCAATAGAATCACATAAGATAGTATTTTTCAGGGGCAGGATTTCAACCCAGGTCTCCCTGGCTTTGAATCCAACTCTCTGATGTGTCATAATAGTTTTATAATATTTTACTAATTGTTTAATGAGTCTATACTTACAAGATTAAAAGAAAATTTTAGTTTTTTAATTTAATAATTGCTAATGATTTAATACATTATCTTTTGATGACAATTAACTCTTTAAACATTATCCTCAAGAATTATTTCTTAACATATAAATTGTATCACTAGTGAATACCTAAATACTAAAACTCTGGGTATTTATACAGCAATTGACATTAGTATTATGCTTTATATTTTGCAAAACATTTTATTCACAACAGCTTTTTTGAGGTAGATATTCTAATTATTAATGACTGCATTTTTAAAATGGGGAAATAGAGGCTTCTGGATTCAGGCTCCATTTTCTTTTGGTTTTAAATTATGTAAAACCAATGACCTTTTCTTTGAATCTCTTGGTTGCTTGTGAATCCTTTCCTTCTAGATACCCTCTCCTTTGTTGATTTTTGTTGCACTGCTCTGTTCTGATTCTCTTACTGTCAGACTAAATTTTAGTAATCTTAACTTTAAAAAAATGCTTTTATGAATATACATCTTCACATCTCCCCTTAATAGTGAGACTTTCCCTGTAAACTAGAAAAAGAAAAAATACATAGTACAGAAAAACTGACACATTGACTGCATCTGATCACTTATACAATATATAAGCCCAGAATCATCCACCTCTGCAGTGAAAAGAGGAAGGTAAATTACTTAATTTCTTCTACAGGGTTAAGAGTATTCATATATTTTTGGTTTTGTGCTTTTAAAATGTAAATTGTTGTGGTCATTGTGTACATTGTTTTTTTTCTATTTTTTATTTTATTCTATGTAAGTTCAGACAAATCTTTCCAGATTTCTTTGTATTTATCATATTCTTATTTTCTTATAGTATAATAATATTCAAATATACTCATGTACCCCAAAATCTGATTGCTGAGTGTATACTCAGTTTCAAATTCTTAAAAGTGTTGTTATGAATATTTTGGTGTATATGAGAACTTTTCTTTGTCTTTGAATCAAAAACCAATCAAAAAACATTTACTGAACACCTACTAAATGTTGACTAACAGTTTTCTGGTAATGAGATAATTAATCAGAGTTTTAATCTGCATTGTTGTGTTCATTGGTAGTTTTCTTCATGATGATGCCTCACCTTGCTATTTCCTATCACCTATGTGATTTATAATCCTATTCATTCTATTAACTCTTTCATTGGCTCTATCCTTGTTGGATATATAGACTGGCCCTTTCTCAGTTGTTCACACACTATACTATATTCCAACTCCCATGAGCTAGAAATCATTCTCTAAATGTTTAGACTGATATTTGTCTGAAAAGTGTTTTGTATTTGTGTTTCTATAACTTGCATGTGTGTGTCTTGGCAGGTAGACTCATAAACATTTTATATTGTCTGCAATTATTTTCAATATGATTTCTGTTTCTATCTCTACCTGTTGGGTTTTGTTTATGGTACATAAAAATGGTGATGATTTATATGTATTTATTTTATAATCTTCAACTTTTCTAAAGTTGGTAGTGGTTTCTAGTTATTTTTTTTAATAGATTTCTCTCAGGTCCTCTAAATATACCATCATATCTGCAAAAAAGTGACAGTCTAGTTTCTTCATTATTTCTTAAGATTTTTTCAATTTATTTTTCTTGTCTCATTGCTGTAGGCAACATTTTAAGTACAACTTTGATAACAATGTTGGTAATAGACATGCTTGCTCTGCATCTGATCTTTTGGAAAAGGTTTTTAGTTAATCCCTATTATCTCCAAGATAGTTTTTGCTCTTGGTATTAATGGATAATACTTAATTTTAGAAAGGCTCTGGCAATAGCACAGTAAAGCAAGAACTTATCTTAACTTTCCCAAATTCACCTAAAATAAGGCCTCAAAATGAATACTGAAGTCACAGAACCAACAAAAGCCAAGGATGAAATGATTTTCCATTCCAAGACAACTTAAAAGGTAAACAGAAAAGGTGTGTATCACTGTGTAAGAGGGGAGTACAGTCCAGAGCCATGCCCCAGCACAGGTCGGCTGTGAGTCCCCATGGTCTCAGTGCAATAGGCCAATGATTAGGTCCCATGTCCCCACTGCAGCAGGCCAACAGAGAGGCAACATACCCCTGGTGTAGTAGGTCAGAAGAAAAGTCCCATACTTTTGTTGCAAGGAGGTTGGAATAGTGCCTTCTCTCTCTCAGGAGCAGAGCTTAACTTTAACATAAAATTAAAAGTCATAAAATAGGCTGGAAAAATGAGTAAAAAATTAAAAGGAGCCTTATCATAGAAAAATAATATAGTGACAAGAAAAAACAAAACATAAATTCAGAAGAGGACAATCATGTGAAAATGGAAATGTGATGCCTCAGAGAAAAATGTCGATTGGTCTCAGACCTAAGAAGTATTTCTTGAAGAGCTCAAAAAGGTTGTAAAATCATATTAGAGGGACAGAGGAAAAATTTGGAAAAGGAATGAGAGTGATACAAGAGAATAATGGGGGAAAAAAGTGAACAGCTTGGTAAAGGAAGCACAAAAAGATGGAAAAAGGGCATAAAAAATTCATTGAAGAAAACAATTCCTTGAAAAGTAGAATTAGTCACTCTTCAGTTGTCTGTAACGTGCTTGGTTCTTCTTCAGCAGCTAAGGCCGCGTTGGGGTGACTTCTCACTTCATCCAGCGACTAGCACCACTACAAACAAGTCTGTCCTCATCCTTCTGCTGAAATGGCTATTTCCGAGCTCACTTGCATCTACTCTGTCCTCATCCTTCACAACGACGATGTTACAATCACTGAGGATAAAAATCAATGCCCTCATTAAAGCAGCAGGTGTAAATGTTGAAACATTCTGGCCAGTGTTATTTGCAAAGGCCCTGTCCAATGTCAACATTGCAAGTCTCATCTGCAATGTAGGAGTTGGTGGACCTACCCCAGCAGCTGGTGGTGCAGCCCCTTCTGGAGGGGCAGCTCCTGCTAGCACAGCTGCCCCAGCTGAGGAGAAGAAGAAAGAGGACACAAAAAAAGAAGAACCCGAGGAGTCCGATGATGACATGGGCTTTGGTCTGTTTGACTAAATACTTTTTGTAACATTAAATAAAAAGCTTAACTCAAAAAACAAAAAAGTAGAATTAGTCGAATGGAAAAAGAGGCACACAAATCCACTTAAGAAAATATTCTTTAAAAGGTAGAGGTAGCCAAATGGAAAAGGAAGTACAAAAGCTCAATGAAGAAAATAATTCCTTAAAAATTAGAATTGGAGAAGTAGAAACTAATGACTCAACAAGACATTAAAAAATCAATTTTAATTTTTTTAAATTAAAAAAAAAGAAGAAAATGTGAAGTATCTCATTGGCAAAACAACTGACCTGGAAAAAAAAAAAGATCCAGGAGAGATAATTTAAGAATTACTAGACTACCTGGAGGCCATGATAAAAAACAAAGCCTAGACATCATTTTTTCAAGAAATTATCAAGGAAAACTGCACTGATAGCCTAGAACAAGGGAGTAAAGTAGAAATTGAAAGAATCCATCAATCACCTCCTGAAAGAACTCCCAAAATGAAAATTACCAGGAATATTATAGCCAAATTCCAGAGCTCTCAGCTCAAAGAGAAAATATTACTAGCATCCAGAAATAATTTAAATTTCATGGAGCCACAGTCAAGACCACATACGATTTCAAACTTCTACAATAAATGATCAGAGGGCTTGGAATATGATATTTCAGAGGGCAAAGGACCTAGAATCACCTACTCAGCAAAACTGAGTTTAATCCACCAGGGGAATAATACCGATATTCAACAAAATAGATGACTTTCAAGCATTCCTGATAAAAGACCAGAGTTTAACAGAAAATTTGATTTTAGAAAACAAGATCTAAGACAAGCATAAAAAGGTTAAAAGGAAAGAGAAAATACAAGGGTTTAAAAAATGTTTAATTGTTTACCTTTATACACAGGAACACTTGTAACTTTTTTTTGAAACTTTTTTTAGTTAATTTATTTTTAGTTTTCAACATGTACTTCCACAAGATTTTGAGTTCCAAATTTTCTCATCTTTTCCCTCCCCTCCTCATCTGAAGATGGCATAAACCCTGGTTACTCCTTCCCCCCAATCTGCCCTCCCTTTTATCACTCCCAACCCCTTCTCTTATTCCCTTCCCATTCAATTTTCCTCTAGGGTAAGATAAATTTCTATACCCCATAGCCTGTGTATCTTACTTCCCAGTTGCACATAAAAACAATTTTAACAGTCATTTTTAAAACTTTGAGCTCCAAATTCTCTCCCTTCCTCCCTCCCCAGCCACCCTGATTGAGAAGCCAAACAATTTGATATGGGTTATACATGTGTAGTCATACAAAACACTCCCATAATGGTAATGTTTTGAAAGACTAATTGTATTTCCCTCCATCCTATCCCACCCCGGTTTATTCTATTCTCTCCTTTGACCATGTCCCTTTTCAAAAGGGTTTGCTTCTGACTACCCTCTCCCCCAATCTGCTTTCCTTTCCATCACCCCCCTTTTTTCTTCCCCCTAGAGTAAGAGAGATTTCCATACTCAATTGAGTGTGTATGTTTTTCTCTCCTTAAGCCAAATCTATTAAGAGGAAGGTTCATTTATTCTCTCTCATCTCCTCCTTCTTTCCCTCCACTGTAAAAGCTTTTTCTTTTTTCTTTTAAGTGAGATAATATACCCCATTCTACCTTTCCCTTTTTTCAAGTATATTCCTCTCTTACCTCTTAATTTCATGTTTTAAATATCATCCCTTTATATTCAACTCACCCTGTGCCCTCTGTCTATATATATTCCTTCCAACTACTGTGATAATGAAAAAGGTCTCATGAGTTACAAATATCACCTTTCCATGTAGGGATGTAAACAGTTCAATTTTAATAAGTCCCTTGTGATTGCTCTTTCCTGTTTACTTTTTCATGCTTCTCTTGAGTCTTGTATTTGAAATCAATTTCTTTATTTAGCTCTGACTACTCAAGAATTCATAAAATTGCTCTATCTCATTGAATATCAATTTCCCCTCATACTTGATTACACTCAGTTTTGCTGAGTAGGTTATTCTTTTTTAAAATTTTTTTAGCTTTCTTAATTTATTTTGATTTATCAACAATCACTGCTTTTGAGTTTTAAATTTTTCTCCCTCTCCCTCCCCACCTTCCTCCCCCATATGGCATGAAATCTGATATAGGCTCTACATATACATTCCTAATAAACATATTTTCGCATTAGTGATGTTGTAAGGAAGAATTAGAACCAATAGGAGGAATCACAAGAAAGAGAAAACAAAAAAAAAAACAAAAGAAAAAAATAGCGAATACTGTGCTATCTATACTATTTACATTTTGATCTTCCTTGTCACCACAGTAAGTTGCCATATTCTGAGTTTTTTTTCTGCTGTTTGCTCATTTTCCCAGCCAATTACTTGATTTTTTAAAATTCTTTGTTAAGGTAGGGCTCTGCTTCCAGTGTGGAGGGTGTACTGTCCCAAGCTTCAGGGGTTTTGTGAAGCTGTTTTCAGAGACGCTTCTAGATACCTGTAAGTTTTCAGTTCTTCCCAAGTAGTATGATCTAAGTACAGATGTTTACTTCTCTCCTGGCCTGTGCTCTGGTCTGTGAGTGACCACAAGCAATTTTTTTCTGCCCTGGAACTGTGAGGAGGGTTCCTTCTCTACTGCTACCCCAAGCTTTTCTATGCCAGTACTCTTCCTCAACCCAGGATTGCCCCCCCAGGACCATGACCCAGATCTAAGTATAGGCAAAGTAACAGGATACTGCCTCAGTGCTAGCAAAGAGATTCCTGTAATCTCCTTCTGATCAATTGTTCAATTCCCCCCACCATCTATGGCCTGAGAGCTCTGGAAGCAGCTGCTGCCACTGGCACTGCCCCAGGGCTGTGTTGGACTGTACTCCTCTCTCACCCAGGTCTAACAGACCTGTCTTATTGACCTTCTAAGCTGTCTTTGGCAGTTGTGGGTTGAGAAGCCTGGAAACTTCCACAGCTGCCAGTGATTCAGTCATTGAAGCCTGCTTGGGTTTGCCAGGTACCGATCTGTACTGGTGTGGTTTGCACTGGGCTGTGCTCCTCTCTTAGCCTGGTGGAATAGACCTTCCCTGTTGACCCTCCAAGTTGTCTTGGACTGGAAATTTTTTCATTCTGTCTTTTAGTGTGTTTTGCTGCCCTAGAATTTGTTTAGAATCATTTTTTTTACAGGTCTTTGGAGGGGTTTGTGGGAGAGTTCAAGTGAGTCCCTGCTTTTACACCACCATCTTGGCTTCACCAATACTTGCAGCTCTTAAGAATTTTATCACTATTATGGCAGTTAGAAGGACTATACAGAAACAGAGAGCATGGGCTCTCTGTTGACTTTGATGTGATGAAATTAAAAAAATAAGGGCAAGAAAAAAATTACTCTGGGAGAAGAGGGAAGGGAGAAGTAGAATAAGGTAAATCATCTCACATAAAGAGGCACAAAAGACCTATGACAGTGGAGAGAAATAGAGGGGTGGTTGGGCATTGCTTAAACCTTACTGTCATTGGAATTGGCTCAAAGAGGGAATAATATACACACTCAGTTGGGTATATAAATGTATCTACCCTATAGGGAAGTAAAAGGTATGGGGTATAAGAGAAAGTGGGGACACAGATAGAAAGGAAAGAAGATTGGGGGAGATGGTAGTCAGAAACAAAACACTGGTGAGGAAGAATAGGATGAAAGAGAATGAAAAAAAGGGAAAAATAAGATGGAGGGAAATACACAGTTAATAATCTTAACTGTGAATGTTAGTGGGATGACCTCCAATAAAATAGAAAAGTAAAACCAAATGGATTAGAAACCACAATCCAACTGCATTGCTTACAAGAAACACATCTGAAGGAGAGAGACACATAGTGTGAAGGTAAGGGGCTGTAGTAAATTCTATTGCACTTCAGCTGAAATTTTTTTAAAAAGTGCAGATAGTAATTCTGAGCTTAGAAAAGGCAAAAATAAAAAGTAGATGTAATTAAAATAGATAATGATCTTACTAGAAGGTAACATAGAAAATGAAGTAATGTCAGTACTAAACATATGTGCACCAAACGGTATAGTATCCAAATACTTAAAGAAGTAAAATGAGTTACAGGATGAAGTAGACAATAAAAGTATAATAGTGCAAGACCTCTACTTTTTCCTCTCAGAACTAGATAAATCTGGCCACAAAATAAATAAGAAAGAATTTAAGGACATGAATAGAATTTAAGAAGAGATAGGTATGAGAAACCTCTGGAGAAAACTAAATGGAGTTAGAAAGGAGTATACATTTTTCTCAGTGGTACAGGGCACTTACATAAAAGTTGAACATGTATTAGGGCATAAAAACCTCACAACTAAATGCAGAAAAGCAGAAATTATTAAATGCATTCAGATCATGAAGCAATAAAAATTACATTAAATAAAGGGCCATGGAAAGGTAGATTAAAAATTAATTGGAAACTGAGTAATCCAAATAAATATATAATAATAATATGCACCATATTCTATATAATCACATACAATATATCATAAGAAAGGAAGAAAGAAAGAATGAATGACTGGGTGTAAGAATAAATCATAGGAAAATATCAATAATTTTAGTAAAGAGAATGACAACAATGTGACAACATACCAAAATTTATGTAATGTAGCCAAAGCAGTATTTAAAGTAAAATTTATATCTCTAAATGTTTACATCAATAAAATAGAGAAAGAACAGGTCATTGATTTAGATATGCAACTTTTAAAAAAGCTGGAAGAAGAACAAATTTAAAATCCCAAATTAAATACCAAATAAAAAATCTTAACAATCAAATTAAAGTTTAATCACATTAAAAGTAAGGAAACCATTGAACAAATAAATACAATTAGTACCTGGTTTAATGAAAAAAAAAAGCCCAATAAAATAGATAAACCATTGGTTAATTTGATTTTAAAAAAATAAAGAGGAAAACCAAATTACTGTATAAAAAATGAAAAGGGTGAATATGGCACCAATGAAGAGGAAATTAAAGTAAGTATTGGGAGCTATTTTTCCAATTACATGCTAATAAACCAGACAATTTAGGCAAAATCAATGAATATTTACAAAAAATTTAAATTGCCCAGATTAACAGAAGAGGAAACAGAAAGCTCAAATAACCCTACTGTAGAAAAAGAAATTGAACAGGCATGAACTCCCTAAGGAAAAATTCACAGGGCTAAATGGATTCAAAAGTGAATTCAACCAAACATTTAAAGAACAATTAATTCCAATACTATATAAACTATTTGGAAAAATAGGTGAAGAAGGAATCCTACCTTTTATTTTTTTACAGCATAAATATTGTGCTGATATCTAAAGTAGGCAAAGGAAAAACAGAAAAAGAAATCTATAGACCAATATTCCTAATGAATATTGAGGCAAATATTTTAAATCAAATACAAGCAGGAAGATTATAGCAATATATCACAAGGATCATACACTGTAACCCAGTGGGATTTATAGCAGGACTGGATCAATATTAGTAAAATTATCAATATAATTGACCATGTGAATAACAAAACCAACAAAAGTAATATGATTATATATCAATAGATTAAAAAAAACCTTTTGACAACATATAACACTCATTCCTATTAAAACCATAGAGAGCTTAGTAATAAATGGAGTTTTTCTTAAAATGATAAATAGCATCTATCTAAAACCATATGCAAGCATTATCAGTGACGAGGATAAGCTAGAAATCTTCCCAGTAAGATCAGGGGTGACCGTCCCATTATCAACACTATTATTTAGTATTGTACTAGAAACATTAGCTATAGCAATAAGGGAAGAAAAAGAAATTGAAGGAATTAGGATAGATAATGAGGAACTAAAATTGTAACTCAGCAGATGACATAATGTTTTACTTAGCAAATCCTAGCGAATCAACTAAAAACTAATTGAAAATAATTAACAACTTTAGCAAAGTTGTGGGATATGAAATAAACCCACATAAATCATCAGCCTTTACATCTATTACAAAGTCCATCAGGAAGAAACAGAAAGAGAAATTCCACTTAAAATAACTATAATGAATATAAAATACTTGGGAATCTACTTGCCAAGAGAAAACCAAGAATTATATGAACACAATTCCAAAACAGTTTTCATATGAATAAAGTCAAATCTAAACAAATGGAGAAATATTAATTGCTCATGCATTAGCCAAGCCAATACAATGAAATGATAATTCGACCTTAATTAATTTATTTATTTGGTGTCATACCAATCAAAATACCAAAATATTATTTCAGACATTAGAGAATATAGTAACAAAATTCATCAAAATGCATCAAGAATATAAAGGGAATCAATAAAAAAAAAATGGGAAGCAAGGTGGCTTAGCTATACCAGATTTCAAACTATCATAAAGTGGTAATCATCCAAACAATCTAGTGTAGCCAAAACACAGAATGGTAGATCAGTGGAATAGATTAGGAACACAATATGTTATAATAAATGACCATAGTATTCTAGTGTTTGATAATCCCAAAGACCCAAGCTTTTGGGACAAAAACTCACTATTTGACATAAACTTCTGGAAAAAATGAAAACAGTATGTCAGAAACTAAATATAGACCAAAATGTTACACTATGTAACAAGATAAGAACAAAATGTGTACTTGATTTAGACATAAAAGTTGGTACCATAAATAAATTTGGAGAGCAAGGAACAGTTTACTTGTCAGATCTTTGGAGAAGGGAATAACTTATGACTAAACAAGTAATGGAGAGCATTATGAGGTGTAAAATGGATAATTTTGAATACATTAAATTAAAAAGTTTTTGCACAAAGAAAACCAATGCAGCCAAGATTAGAAGGAAAGTAGAGTGGGGCAGCTAGGTGGTGCAGTGGATAGAGCCCCAGCCTTGAAGTCAGGAAGACCTGAGTTCAAATCCGGCCTCAGACACATGACTCTAGTTGTGTGACCCTGGGCAAGTCACTTAACCCCAACTACCTCACAAAAAAAAATAAAAAGCAAAAAAAAAAGGAAAGTAGGAAGCTGGAAAACAATTTTAATAGTGTCTCTGATAAAGTTCTTATTTCTCAAATAGATAGGGAACTGAGTCAAATTTTTAAGAATACAAGCCATTCCCCCATTGATTAATGATCAAAGGATATGAACAGTTTTCAGATGCAGATATCAAAGCTATCTGTAGTCATATGAAAAAGTGTCCTAAATCACTCTTGATTAGTGAAATGCAAATTAAAACCACTCTGAGATGCCACCACACACTTATCATATTGGCAAAAATAACAAAAAAGGAAAATGATAAATACTGGATGGGATATGGGAACATGGAGCAATACTACACTGTTGGTGAAGTTGTGAACTAACCCAACCATTCTGGAGAGCAATTTGGAACTATGCTCAAAGGACTCTAAAACTGTTTATAACATTTGATCCACCAATATCACTACAGTTCTGTATCCCAAAAAGATTTTTTAAAAAGTAGGAAAAGGACCTATTTGTTCAATAATATTGATAACAGCTTATTTTTATTGATGTCAAAGAATAAGAAATTGGGGAATGGTTGAATAAGTTTTGGCTTATGATAGTAATGGAATAGTATAAGAAATGATGAGTAGAATGATTTTAGAAAACTCTAGAAAGACTTACACAAAATGATGCAAAATGAAATGAGCACAACCAGGAGAATATTGCATACAGTAGCAGCAATGTTGTAAGAATGATCAACTGTGAATGATTTAACTACTATGATCAAAAAATCCAAGAAAATTATAAAGCATTCATGATGAAAAATGCTATCCACCTCCAGGAAAGAACTGATGGAGTCTGAATACAATAATTCTTAAATAATCTTTCCTCAATTTTTTTATTCCAAGTCATTTTTCCATGCAATATTTCACATCTTCTATTTTCCCCACTATTTGTACTTTGTTTTATTATATTTTTTTGACATCTCATGGATTCATTAATTTCCATTCGTCCAATCCTAAATTATTTTTAGTTTTTTTTTGCCCACTTAATAGTATTTTTTTCCCAACTAGATGTAAAGACAGTTTTCAAAATTCATTTTTATAAGATTTTAAGTTCCAAATTTTTCTCCCTCCCCCACTTTCCATCCCCTCCCCAAGACAGCAAGTAATCTGATATAGGTTATGCATGTATAATCATGTTAAATATATTTCCACATTAGTCATGTTGTGAAAAAAGAATCAGAATATAAGGGGAAAAAAAAGTGAGAAAGAAAAAAAAATTCAAATAATATGCTTAGATTAGTATTCAGCCTCCATAGTTCTTTTTCTGGATGTGGATAGCACACAATTGTAATTTTTAAGGAATTATTTTCTTTTTGTAAGTTTTGTATCTCTTTTACCATTTGGCCAGTTCTGATTTTAAAGTAGTTATTTTCTCCAATATTTTCCTGTGCCTTTTTAAGCCAAGACGTCAATTTTATTTTCATAAATTTCTGGCATTACTTTCATTTATTTTCCCATTTTTTTTCCTTTATCAATCTTATTTGATTTTTTTGACAAATTTTTGCTTTTTTCTTTCTACTTTTTTTTTCAAGCTTGTCTAGGAATCCTTGTCTGGCTTGCTTCTAGACTTCATTTTTCTTTGAGGCTTTGCTTGAAGATATTTTCATACTGTTTTCTCCTTCTGAATTTGTATCTTGAGCTTTGTTGTAGTTTTATATGGTTAGGTTTATTTTTTTGGTATTTGCATATTTTCCAGCCCATTTCTTGACCTTGAACTTTATGTTAAAGCTGATCTCTGCTCACCTCTATGGCCATGGGTAGGGGTCACAGTCCTAAGCTTTAGGGGTTTTTTTGTTTTGTTTTTGTTTTCACAGCTAGTTCTGGAAGCCTGTAAGTTTTTGGTGCTTCCAACGTGGCATGATCCCGGCAGATGCGTGGTCATTGTTTACCTTGCCTGCGTTCTGTTCCCTTCTTAGACAGGACTTTTACTTTCTTTCACCACAAACATTCTTTCTCCCCATGGAATAACAACACAGAACTGGATAGTGGTCAATGGAATTGCCAGATGGTTCCCAGTCCTGCATCTGGTGCTAGCACAAGGGTCTCCTGGAAACTCTTATTTTTTTTTTATCAGGTGTTCAATCTACTTACTGTTTCTGGGTAATGAGAGCTCCTGTTACTAGAGCTGTCATTGATGCTGCTGCTACTGTTGCCTACAAGGTCCATGGTTGGTGTTGCTTACCTGTGCTTCTGGCTAGCTCCTATCCCAGTGCCACAGATCTATATTGATATTTTGTTTAGTTGTCCTAGGTTTGAAAAAAGTTTCACTCCAAACCTTTGTTATGCAATTTTAGAATTCAATTTAATGTGTTATTCTAAAGTTGTTTTGAGGGGAACATTGGGAAAGAATGGTTAAAATGTTCACTTTACTTGAAAAGGCTACTTCCTTTACACCCTTTTATTAAAAAAGGGCCATCCTTCTGATGGAAGTATTCTCCCAGAGATGCTATATGACTGTGAATTTATTGGGTGGATTTTTTGTGACTATAAGTTGGCTAGAACATTTTAAAAAAATATTATTTATTTGCAACATTCTTATAAAAACATTTTGACTTTTGAATTTTTCTCCCCCTCACAGAATGAGAAGACAAACAATGATATTGATTATACATATGAAATCATGTAAAATATATTTCCATATTAGCCATATTGAAAAAGAAAGAAAAATAAAGAAAGTGAGAAAATCATACTCCAGTTTGCATTTATCTGTTTCTGCCCACTTCACTTTGTATCAGTTCTTATAAATCTTTTCATGTTTCTCTGGAATCATCACTCATTGTTTCTTATAGCATGATAGTACTACATCACATTCATATGCCACAGTTTCTTCAGGAAATTGATGATCATCCCCTCAATTTCCAATTCTTTGCCACCAAAAAGGAGTTGCTACAAATACTTTTGTACATATAACTCCTTCTCCATTTTCTTTTATCTCTTTGGGATACAAACCTAGCATTGATATTGATGGATCAATACAGACGTTGTAGTCAAAGGGTATGCGCAGTTGTATAATCCTTTGGATACAGTTCCAAATTATTCTCCAGAATTGTTGGACCAATTCATAAGTTCACAATAGTTCATTAATGTATCCATTTTTCCTCATCTCCTCTAGCCTTTGTTCTGAGAGCTGTGAGGTGGTATCTCATTTATTTTAATTTGTATTTCTCTAATCAATAGTGATTTACAACATTTTTATATGACTAGAGATACCTTTGATTTCTTCTTCTGAACATTGTGTGTTTGTATCCTTTGATCAATCATTAATTGGGGAATTGCTCTCATTCTTACAAGTTTTACTTAGTTCTCTATATATGTAGGAAATGAAGACTTAATCACCTTGTCACTGCTCTCCTGGTTTGTATTCTGGGCTTTACACAGGAAGGGCTCCTGCTCCCCAGTAGCCACAAGTTGTATTGTTCTTCTTGGCCCTGGAACTTTGACCAGGTCCATTGCTCTCCTGCAGCTGCAAATACTAATTCTTCTCCCTGCCATAGAACTACAACCCAGAACTGCTTATAGGCAATAGAGTTGCCAATCAACACCAGCTGCACTCACTACTAGCAAAGGCTATCTTGTAATCTTTCTCTGTCCAGTTGTCTGACCCCCTTACCATCTCTGGCCTGAGAGTTCCAAAGATGTAGCTGCTACCACCAGCTACCTCCAAGACCCACTATTATGTTGCTACCACAGGCACTCTGGGCCAGACCCCGCTCTTGTATCTCAGACCTCTCTTGCTGACCTCTTAAGTTTCCTTAGGTTGGAAAAATATCTCACCCTAACTTTTTTGTTGGCTCTGCTACTCTAAATTTGATTTGAGGCTTCATTTTAAAGTTATCTGGAGGGAAATGTGGAACAATTCAGCTAGATTTCTGCCTTTGCCATCTGAGCTCACCCCTTGGTTGAAACATATTACCACAGAGTTTGTATGAATGCCATGCAGCATACAAATCACCAACAAGGATGCATATGGATAGGACAGGAAATGGAAAAGTCACATAGCAAGAGGAAGGAATAACAGATGGATAACCTAAGAATTGTAATGAAACCCATTAAATAGTAAAAGAAGCAGAATAAGGCATTGATGAATTGAATGAATTGATTATGTGGAATTTATGGGGGGAAATATGTACAAGGATCTCACAGGATAAGAAGGGATGGAGGGCTTTAGATCTTTACTTGTTTAGAAAGAACCTAGACTGATAAGATCAAAGATGCATGGAAGTGAGTATATTGAAACTGCTTTCAAAAATATTTCAATAATTTTCCGTAACTCACTTATCCAAACTTCCCTCTGAGACCAGTTTTCCAAAGCCTTCTGAGAAGATTGGGTACTGAGTATTCTCTTTGCTGACAATCTTGAGCATTCTTGATGCTGGTGGACTGTGTATTGAGAAGAGGTCCTAACACTCAGTATACAGGAAAAGACCTCTGACCTTTTGATATATGAATGTTTTAGAATTATATGACTGTATGCATTTAATCCATATTTTAGAAAAATGAATTTTAATTGATGTCTTTTGTTTTTACATCACCTACTTTCCCCAGTGGATCACTGCCTCCTTCTCCCAGAGATCCTAGTGTTATATTCCTTATAAGAAAAAAAAAAGAAAGCAAAAACCCAGGATATCAAAATGAGCACTTTAAAAAAAAATCTCTTATTTCTAGTAGTCTAAGCCTGTAGGTTCCCCACCTCTGAAGAGTCACATTTAAGATTTACGTAATCCCAGATTTCTTTTCTTGTGACCTGTTCCACTGAAGTCTCCTAGAGTTGTCAAATTATTAAATTGCCATTACATTATATTTCTCTGATGAAGAACAGTTACTGTGGCACTGGTTATGAGCGGGAGGAAAGAAGCCACAAGAGGCAGCCTAGGAAGAGATTGGAGAAAAGAAAGTTGGAACTTGTAAACACTGAATTATAGTTGGATAAGTAACATTTTGCTGATTTCTACTTTTGCTTTCTGAAATGGTAGGGTTCTCCAGGTCAGTGGAAACTATAATCGTTGTTTAGAAACCTACTGTGCCTGAGAATGAGGTGGTGATCCAAGACTAGTTTCTAGAGGTCTTTCACATACCTATATCTCACTGATGCTAATTAGTTTCCAAGGTGTCAGATTCAGTAGAGCTGCCAAAGATTGAGTAGATTTGATTACTGAACAGCCCCACTTAGTATGGAGGCAGTCTCTACAACCCAGTGCAAACAGTTGCACTGTAATTTCTTTAGTTACACTCAGAACAGCTATCTAGACTTTAGGCTGATCTGCTGGTAGCTATCTTTATTAGGTAGTATTTTTTTTTCTTGCTTCCAAATCCCTTTATTTAAAACAGCCAAATTTATAAAGAAACATAAATTTGAATCTTTTATTTTAATTTTATTTTAATTTCTGTATCCAAATGCTACCTCTAAAAACTTCTTTCACTTAACTTCTTAGCTATTTTCACTTCTTTCTCTGCTCTATTTTATGTTAATAATATATTGCATCCATTAAATCAATGTGAGGCTTTTTGCCCCCAGTTGGTTTGTTCCCTGCTAACAAGAAAAGATGTTTTTCTTTTCTCCAATGATTTTCAAGACATGAAGGGAAAGGTATTGTGCCTAATTAGATGAAATGATGAGATCTACCAGGCTTTTCATTTTTCCACTCCTCCTGTGCCCCTCAGGTTTCTTCTGTAGCTCCTAGATCTGTGATTGTGATTGGACCATGTATGTCCTCATGGTTGAAAGTCTATCAGTGTTTCTATGGGAAACCCCTTAGGGGGTTTTAACTCAACTGAAATCTACTGTAGGCAAAATGTAGCAAACAATATCTTGGAACCAGGAATATCTTATCCTCTCTCTGTCTCTGTCTTTCTCCCTCTCTTTCTCTCTGCCCCTTCCATCTTTCCTTCCTTCCTTCCTTCCTTCCTTCCTTCCTTCCTTCCTTCCTTCCTTCCTTCCTTCCTTCCTCATTGTTTCTCTGTCCTTTCTTTTAAAATGTTACCACTTGAAAAACTATACAAAAGTGTGAAAGAGAAACCCAAATTTTCAGTTACCTGCTCATTTGTCAAGAGACATTCAGTGAAATATCATTACAAATAAATATGCTTGTATATCAATCAGGTGAAGCTAACTATTAAGGTTTTAGGAAAGAAATACAAAGTTGGCTCTTCTATTAGGCTTGGAACTATAATTTACTAGTTATCTGTATGTGTATTCCTTTTAAAATGAAATTTTTACAAGGCTTTCTTTTTAATTCCAATGAATAGGAGATAATTTAAGTCTCAAAGAACAGTGATTCAGTCATAAATTCTGCCACCAGGTATGTGATATGCAATTCAATTCTGTTTAACAGGTATTTATATTTATTATATGAATTCAAAACTTTATGGGAACAAAGAGATTATATATTATATAACAAAGATACTTGGAAGGGGCCACAGTGAAATATACTAATTATAAATGTATACATTTAATTTCTACAAATGTAAGAGGTCAAAAATGTAAAGGAGGTAAAAAAAATCAGTGTAAACAAATTTAATATAGTATGTGATTCCTGTATCAGATGAAGCACAAAAGAAAAAAAGAAAGAAAGAAAGAAAGAAAGAAAGAAAGAAAGAAAGAAAGAGAAAGAAAGAAAGAAAGAAAGAAAGAAAGAGAAAGAAAGAAAGAAAAAGAATATCCAAAAGTGGAATGGGTCACTTTTGGAAGTTGTTTGGTCAGCCTCTGTATGGGTGTTCAGGCAGTATCTGGATGTTTAGTTGTCAGATATGTTTCAGAGTGATTATTGAGCTAGAAAGTTTGGATTAAGGGCAGAGTCAATTCTCTGACTATATTAAGTATGCAAAAGGTTTTCTTTTTTCTTTTCCTTGTACTTGTGTAAAGATGGGATCTAGCCCACTTTATTTGGTTCTGGTGCATTGCCTAGGTACAAACATTTTTGATTGAATTAGTCATTCAGAACTGATTATGAGCAGGGTCTACATACCTCCTTAAATCAATTGTGAGTCACATGTTTATGTAAAAGACAGAAGCTATCTCAGGAGAGGGTGGGGAGAGAGAATATTCTGAGTGTCTGGATTGCAGAAGCTGGAATAAGAAATGAGCAAAGGAAGAACTGAGCTATGGCATAAATCAAAGATATCAAAGAGAGTCATTGACTTCTAAAAGCAGGTAATATGTCTGTTCTCTAGACTATAGTGTGGTCTAGGGAAGCCTGGGGGTCCCCAAGACCCTTTCATGGAGCATGCAAGATCAAAATGTAGTACTAAGATGTTTCAATTTCTAATACAGATTATATAAATAGGTAGAACTCACACAAACAGAAGACTGTGGGGTCATCAATAGATTTTAAGAATTCAAACTGCTCCTAAGATCAAGAAGTTTGAGAACTGCTGATCTACATGTATCTTGAAGTAAAAAAAAAAATCCAGGATGAAGGAAATGTCAAGAAAATAGAGAGATGAAACATTTATTAAAGGATTACTATGACACTGTGCTAAGAGATTTTATAGATATTATGTCATTTAATCCTTGAAACTACCTTGCGGTATAAGCACTATTATTTCTCGCATTTTACAGGTAAAGATTCTGAGGCAAATAGAGGTTAAGTAACTTACCCAGAGTCACACTGTTAGTGTCTGAGTACCTGAGGCCAGCTTTGAACATTCTAGTTTTCTGGACTCCAGAACCTGACACTCTTACCTACCTAGTTCAGCCCTTTCTCCAACTTCTCCTGATGCCCATCTATAATCTGTCAAGACCCAAACTGAATTTTCCCCCAACTATAAAGGGGGAGCTCATTAGAGAGAGATAGGAAGATAAGGATGGACAGAAAGTCAAACCTCTGCTTAGGTGTTGGGAAATTTCCTAAGTGGTGGCTCTGAGCAATCTTGACTGGTCTTAGAAATTTTATTTAAATTTTTAAACTTAAAGCCAAAAAGGAGGAAATAAGTGGACCTTAGTGCCATTTTATTTATCACAAAGTTTAAAATAAGCTAATTATTGAAATAGGGTTCCAAAGTTGCATACACTTACCATCTACCTACACACATAAATATGCACATATATGTATTTATGTGTGTATATAGATATGTAGGTAGGTAGAAAGATAGATAGATGATAGATGATAGATAGATAGATAGATAAATAGATAGATAGATAGATAGATAGATAGATAGATAGATAGATAGATAGACAGATAGATACATAGATACATAGATACATAGATAGATACATAGATTTATGGGCAGGTAGGTGGTGCAGTAGATGAATACCGGTTTGGAATCAGGAAGGTTCATCTTCTTGAGTTCAAATCCAGCCTCAGATACTTACAAGCTGTGTGATCCTGAGCAAGTTACTTAACCCTGTTTGCCTCAGTTTTATCATCTATAAAATGAGCTGGAGAAGAAAATGGCAAACCAGTAGCTTTGCCAAGAACACTTCAAATGGGTTCATGAAAAGTCTGACAGGACTGAACAATAAATATAGATTTGTACTTGTAACCACAGTTCTTTTTCTTTATTTTAAACATTTAACCTCCTAATAGTAAAGAAAAATATTGATTAATAATTAACTTTTGTTAATTTCTCTCCATTTTTGTCTTGTTAAAAATGATTTCTCTTGGTAATCTGTGTACTGGAGACTCAGAGCTCCCCCTCTTTCAGCCTTCTGACCAAAGTTCTTCAGAACTACATCTCTGATAATGAGATTACATTGAATCTTCTTATTTTGGTCAAACTCCAACCCAGGCGTGAATTGATTTTATCCTACTCAGGTTTGGATGGAGACAGACTTCCAAGACTGGGGGGTGATATTTGCTTTGATAGTGGGTGATACTGGCTCCTGTGGACTGTGATCTAAAGCAGGTACTCAAGACCTCATTTTAATATCACCAATCTCCTAGTATATAGACCAATCAAGGTTGATTCGTACTCATTAGGAATATCTACTTTTTTTTTTTTCAGCCAAAGACAAGGTTTATTAGAACATCCATCATATTGGGCAAACTCTTAAGGAGTCTGAACATTAGTAAGCTATTGGCTAGATTTTAAGAATTTAAGCCTGGAGCACCTACTTTTCAAAGAGCATGTAATGCTGTACCCCCAAAGCCGAAACTGAGCCAGTTCTGAACTGGCCCCCTTAGGGAGGGCCAGTTTTTGACTGAATTCCCATGCAATGCATATCAAGCCACTTTGAGAAATTAAACCAGGGACACATGTACCCAATTTTATTTGTCTCTTTCTTAGAGTAGACTCTGTTTCAAATTGGGTTTGTGGGGTTCATAGGGTTTGGGGTTCACATTCTCTGTCTTTATATATGTTTATTTTAAGAATTTCCTGTGCTTTATCCATTATGATTACAGGCTTCTTTCTTATACCGCCTCAGATATTTGCTTCACATAGACAGCAAAATAATTGTGTGTGTGTGGGATCATGATAGAGGAATGAGGTGTTTCAATTTTGAGTTCATTTTTTGGAGTTGACATTTAAATGCTGATTTTCAAGGGGACTGTGTTTAATTTAGTTGTCTAGGCCTTTCAGGCCACATCTACACTAGACTTGCTTTTGAAAATAGCCTGGAATGTAATAAAAGTGTTGGCATCATATAGTCAGGTTAAAATCAATACAGACGAAATTTCTGAAGAAAATTCTTTCAAAGAGTAAAGTGGTGAGAGTAATGTTGAATGTTTTACCTTCCACTCACATGAAAGAAAAGTTGACTATCTTAGATTACTAAATTGTCTTCCAAAATGGGAAGTAATACAGCAAAGTAGAAAAGGTTTGTTGTTATAGACAGGTTGGAGTTTAGGAATTTCAGTTCTGCCCTCTATTACCTGTGAGACCTTGGATAAATCTTTTCCTTTCTGGATCTGTTGCCTTGTCTGTAAGCCAAGGGTTAGACCAAGATGACCTTTAAGATTCTGTCCTGTTATATGGAGATGTTCTGTTTAAGGTGTCTATTAGACATCCAGTTCTAAGAAGGGAAAAATACCTACCTGCAAATTTCTACACATAAGATAACTGCCTGATTAGGAGATACCTGGTGCTTGGTGACACTTGTCAACACTTAATTGTTTTTTTATTTGATTGATTAAACAACCTGAAGTAAATCCACACTCTATCTCTATACATAGTCAAATAAGGAGAAATACTTGGAACCTAGGTGAGCCATTTACAAAAATTGCCATTGATGTTATTTTTTTCATGTTGAGTGATGAGTAACACAGTGAGCTAGGTAAATTAAACATTTTCATAAACATGAAAATGAAGCAAAAAGTTAGTCCTGATCATCAATTAATCATCACTAAGTGTTTATTACTACCTACTACTTACCAGACATTTGGCTAAGTTCTGGGGAAACTAAGAAAGGAAAACAAAACGAAACAAACAAATAGTCCTTGATATCAAGGAGCTCACAGTTTAATGGAACAGATGACATGCAAACAACTAGGTGGAAACAAGAGATATATACAATACACTGCAAGCAACATCAGAGGGAAAACATCAAGAAATGTGTAACTATTGTAATGCCAAACTAGTTGGTCTCCCTAACACAAGAAGCTTTCTTGAAAAAGATGAGACTTTAGCTAGGACTTAAAAGAAGCCAGGAAAGCTAGGAGGCAGAGATAAAGAGTGAGAGCCTTCTAGGTATGAGATATAGCCCAAGAAAATTCTTCAGGTTGAGGTATAGCATATAAGTATAGGTAGAGAGGAACAGTAAGAAAGCCCATGTCTCTGGATTGAAGAGTGACAGGGTGTAAGGTGTAAGAAGACTAGAAAGGTAGGAATGGGCCTGCTAATGAAGACCTTTAAAATCCAATAGAAGATTTTATATCTGATCCTGAGGTAAGACTACAACTGGAGTTTTTTTTTTTTAATATGAGAGCAATTTGATAGTGGAGAAGAGAATGGATTGGACTGGGGAAAGATTTGTGTGAGGGAGACCAACTAGTTTGCTATTACAATAGTCCAGATATAAGTTGATAAGAGCTACACAAAGGTGGTAGATGTATCAGGGAAGAAGTGGATACATACAGTCGATGTTTTGAAGGTGGAAAAGATAGTACTTGACAACTGATTGGATATATTGAAATGACACCTATATTGTGAACCTGGGTAACTGGGAAGATTGCCTTTCACCCTTGAGAGTAATAGGTCAGCTAAACAGAAGAGAGGGTTTTTATGGAAAGATAATGAATTCAATTTTAAGTATATTTTGTTTAACACATCTATTAGATATACAATTCACAATGTCTAATAATATTTGGAGATTAGAGACTAGAAAAAGTGAGAGAGAAGTTAGGGCTAGACAAGTGCACCTGAGAATCATCTGCTTAAGGATGATAATTGAAACTATATGATCTGATAGGATTGCCAAGTAAAATAATATAGAAAAAAGAAGAGAAGAGGACTTGGGACAGAGGCTTGAAGAACCACCACTGTGAGCAGGTGTAATGTGGATGAAGATACAGCAAAAAAGACAAAAGAAGAGGGGTCAGATAGGTAGGGGAAGAGTCAGGAAAAAGCAGTGGTCTGAAAACAAAAAGAAAATAAAGGAGAAAGTTGTGATCACTAATTTCTTTTTTCTTTTTTTTTCCAGGCAATTGGGGTTAAGTGACTTGCCCAGGGTCACACAGTTAGTAAGTGTCAAGTGTTTGGTCTGAAGCCAAATTTGAACTCAGGTCCTCCTGACTTCAGAGCCAGTGCTCTATCCACTGGGCCACCTAGCTGCCCCCTATGCTTGCTAATTTCAAAGATTGAAGGGAGTTCAAAAAGAATGAAAATTGAGAAAAGACCATTAGATTTGGCAACTAAGAGATCATTAGTAACTTTGGAAAAAGTAGTTTTGGTTGTCTGATGAGATCAGAAGCCAGATTGCTAAGAGTTAAGAAAAGAAGGAGAGGAAAGGATATGTAGACATCTATTGTAGATGGGCTTTTCAATTTGTTTATCAGTCTTAATGATTGCCATGTAGGCCAATTGTTGCTATAATGCACTTAATACTCTGTTATGTACCCAGAGGATACAAAATAAATATTAATTAATGACTATGACAAATTGTACCAGATCTTATTTTGTATTATCAACACCAAAATCTAACAATAATATGACAGAAAACAGATTAGGATAATAGAGAACAAATTTGGATGCAAACCATATATGAATGGATGTGGTTACTGCACAACCAGGGGACCCAGAAGGAGTGACCAATTTCTTTTAGTGATCATTTTAAAAATGGTGCTGGAATATTGTCAGAGAACCTCAATGTGTTATGATAAAAATGTTTTTTTTTAAACCATAGAGCTTTTATTCAATCCTATTTTCATATAAAAAGATATGAGACTCATAAAAAATTAATTCATTAATAATTTTAAAATGGAATACCTGACGGTTCTGACAACTACATGTGGTAGCTTAGTGCTGTATTCCTTTGCCAGTTAAAATATTAATAGAACATTGACTAAATATCTCTTGCAAGGCCTATAAGGCCCAGAAGTTATTAAGAAACTCTCAGTTTGCCTTTAGGGGATTTAGTTTAGTTTCTATGCCAGCAGGTAGTTTGTGTGTGTGTGTGTGTGTGTGTGTGTGTATTTGTGTATTTGCTTTCTGAAGGATGGATAATTTCCAAAGCAAAGACAGAGAAATCCTAATAAATCATATCTTCATGAAAAATTCATTGTGTATGTGTAGTCTTCGCAAGAGTTCTGCAAAAAAGAAGAGATTGAAAATATTTAATAACAGGTCAATGAGATAGTTCGTATATATAAAGTACTTTTGGACTCTTCACTGAAAAAGTTTACAGAAGTTCTGGCGATTTTGAGACAGGTCAGACAAAAATGAAAGCAAATGACAGCACTCAAATGCAACTGTAGCTCTTTGCTTTTGCAGCGAAGTAGATTCCTACTTGCCTTTCACAGATATTGGCAATCTTTACACTGGGCCTGCTTCTATTTTTGATTACTTAGATAAGATATTAGGGTGAGCATTTGTTCATAGAGGAAATGCAAGAAACAGCAACAGCAACAACTATGGCCCTCTTTTACTCTTACTTCAGAAAATCACATACAATCATTTGCAGCATCTCTGTTTCATGTGTCATCAGATATTAGAAAGTTAGCCCCAAACTTGGTGAAAGGCCCAATTCTAAGGAGTCAAACTGCATCTCTTCTTAGATTGCCTCTTTCATTTCCCTGGATCCCTCCAAGCCACCCTGGGGATCCAAGAGCACTGAAATCAGTTTGGCCACGCTTCATCTTGTCCACAATTGCCCTATAACATAAGTTATGTCATGAAAGAGGAGAGGGCTCCTAGGAAATCACTGAAAGAGTTCATCTTTCCTTACCAGGCAAGTATCTCTAGAATAGCTCAGTCAGAGCACAATGACATTGATTTACAATGACTGAAGGCAAGGTTACAGAGAGTAGCCAGCACCATTAGAATATAACTGAACACTTTCCTTCAAGGGTAAGGTATAGAATGTGTGAGAATTATCTGCCAACCAATCTTTCTTTAATTACAGTACAGTACCTGTGGAGGATTTACTTAGAATTATAAACCTGATGAAACTTTGAGACTGAAGTGCTGCTTTTCAATAGGCTATTGTGTTAGGGGTAATTGGCGGGGATAGACCAGGACTATTGAGAGAAACCCATAACGTACCTAGGACAATGGAAGTTCAGTATTTTTGCACTAGCTTTTTATCTTTATTCACTTGAATTAATGATTTTAGTGTTCTTCAGTTTTTTTTTTTCTTTTCTTTTCAGGGTCTAACAATTGATTCTAGGAAGGGTCTGAGTCATCAGTAATCACTTTGGGTTAATATGCCTTAAGCTTTGCTTTGACTCATCTCTTGCCTGAGGGGGCTATTAAGAAATGCTGCGAGCAACACATCATTCAGTTCTGCTTTTCTTTCATCATCTTATCTATACTTTGATCAGTTTTTGTTTGTCTTCTTTCAACAACTATTAATCAGAGGTTCTTAACTCAGGGTCTGTAACTTTTTCTTTATATAACTATATTATTAGTTTCATTTTTAATCCCATGAATTTTATTTTATGCTTTAAAAAATATGAAAACAAGAAGGGGTCTATACACTTCATCAGCATGTCAAAAGGGTTTGTGACACAAATAAAGGTTAAGAATTCCTGCTGTGGATGGACTTAAGAAAGTACTCCTTCAGTTCATGGGTAATACCAGCTTAAAAGGTTAGTTGGCTCCTCAGGGAATTGGGGCAAAAACATTAAAAAGGGGAAGAAAATCTACAAACTTGACTAGGTAGAGAAGGATTTAGAATGAAATATAAATATTCAAAGAAGTGAATCTGCTTAAACAGCCCCAGATACTCCAAGGCTCCCAATTTCAGAATGGTATTCAGTTGCTGTCTGGCTATACCTGAAGTTTTGAAAGCCTACTTTGGCCAGAATGGCCTTGCATATAGGCCACTTAGTCTAGTAATTGAAATGAGAGTTTAAACAGTTAAGAAATTTAAAAATTAAGAGAAGACAATCACTTTCTCCTGCTCATTTGAATTTCTTCATTTGGCTATGAAAAAGCCTTCCAAAAAAATAATGATGTCATAATACACTGACTTCAGTAGGAAAAGGAAAGGGAAGCCCACAGGTAAGACTATCTCTTTATCAGTCTAGTCAATAAACATTTATTAAGTACCTGCTAAGTACCAAACACTGTGCTAAGCACAAGGAATACAAAGGAAGTAAAGAACAGTCCCTGCCCCTCAAGGAGTTTACAATCTCATAAAGGAGGTGTCAACCTCCTAGAGAGTTTGGTCTAAGAAAGACAGAGTTAGGTTATCTGAGTTCATGTTTTATTTCTCTCAAGCTGGCAGCATGCATGTGGAGCTGCAGTTAAAGGTTTAGCTCTCTTTGGAGTTGGGTTATACAATTTATATGTCCTTTGAAGAGTAGGTGTTCCCAAGGGGTGCCAATCAACTCTGATTGGTTAACACAATAGGGGGTGGGTTATGTTAAAATGAGAATTTTGGGGTACATGACTTAGGTCACCTAAATCTTGGTCAAAGACACATCAATTTCCATATCACCTGTCTTGACAATAGGGAGAATCAACATTTTCCCAGACCTATCAGAGCAACACAATGAGCAGGAATACACCCATTAGCCCAAATTTAAGAGGTTTTTTTACTCTGTTTAGATCTTGCCTGGCTAAGTCTTTCTGTATAAGGAGGTAGAAAAGGAGAAAAACCTTCATAGGAATCTATCTCTACACCTCCCTGCCTTAGATTAAGTTACTTTTGAGTTCAGATTAGGGGTGAATGTCCTTCTGAAGAAGAAACTGAACTTTGGAAGAAGGGGCTGGGGAAGGCTCTGAATCTCCAAGATTATAATTATTAAAAATAATTTTTTTTCAGAGAGACAATATGCAAACAACTTCATGCAATGCATCTAAGCATACACACATATGCATATGCACATTTATATATCCAATATAATAAATTAGAGATAATCATGGAGGGCAGACACTGGAGTGGTATTCTCTAGCCCTCCCAAATATGTGTTCAGATTTAACATGTGGTCAAGCTCTTTCTCAGATTTGAGGTGATGTGGTAGTTTCGATGAGGGTGGGATCTGGACCCCAAAGAAGAAAAACCCTACACTTTCCCACTTGGCCAAATCTTTGGGGTTGGCCTGAGGCTATAATCCCATCAACTGGCCTATAATTGTGGCTTATGCCTAATCTCCCAATTCTCTGTTACCCTTAACCTATCCTAGCCCTCCATTGTCTTACCTCCCTATAGCCCCAGGCCACTTCCCACACTTAATACTAGCTAGGCTCTATTCTCCCTTGGCCACATGGTCCAGGTCCCTGCCATTCTATTGCCTCACAGTGGAAGCAGACTGCTTGGCCACTCCTAGATCCCTCTCACAGTCTTTCTGTGTATAAGGTCCATCTTGTCTCCGTTAAGGGGCTCATATTCTTAAAATCGAGCCACTGCTCAGATTCCTTAAGAACTTAGCCAATAGCTCACAAATGTTCAGATTCCTTAAGAGTCTGGCCAATATGGCAGATTTTTAACAAACCTTGTTTTTGGCTGAAAGAAGGTGTGGGTTGAATTCATCAGGCAGGATCTGCCTGTTGTGATTTTGAGGTCCCAGCACTTCTAAACCTCAACAGTTTTACCAAAGATATATTCTCTGATTTCACCTTTTCTTTAGGAAAAGTCACATCTCTGAAGTGGGAAAATGGTCTTTCCTTTTGTGAGACTTCAGGAGAATGATTTGTGAGGCACAACATGTTATCTATTACCCTTGCTTACAGGTCTACACTTTGGGATCTTTGAGTGAAATAAGTGGTTCAGGGGGATAAGAAAATAGGACACTAATATGTTCTAATTTATTCAAGGTTGGCTAATAAAGGATATATTGAGAGTCTTATTTATGGTACTAGATGCCATGGACCCATCTGGGCCTACTGGGAAAGGATTGGAGGAATTTCTCACTTGGCTTTAAGGATGAAAAGTACAATGAATAATGGTAGGCTAGCACAGCAGCTAGATGGCTTCTGCAAACCTTTCCATACTTTCCAAAGAAAGAGAAATTCCTCTACAAAATGCTCCCCTTTGATAAAACTAGGGCATATACTCCCAAGAAATACACCCAGCATCCATGAGAAGAGTGAGTGCAATCATGGAATATAATGGAAGGGAAGAATACATGTACCTGTAGTCAAGGCAACTCATGTCTCTACCATTATAGGGCTTTGGTGTCCTTTCTGTCTTTATGGAGTTCTCAGTATAGCTTGACTTTCTTTTTTCTTTTTCTTTTTTCTTTTTTTTGCCTATGTTAATCCTACTGTAAATATATGCTTGTCTCTCTTTTATGCTGCCAGGGGTCATATTACTTTAATCAGCTACCTTTTTCAACTAACTTCTTGGGTTCATGTGGGTCAAAATATTGTTTATAATTATCTGCTGGCTCCTGCATTCACTCTTGTGAAGGGAAGAAATCTTGGACTGCAGAATAAAGTGTATTCTAATGGTTGAATATCTCTATTACTAGTCACTGCATCTGAAGAAGAATGGAGAGAAAAATCTCTTCCTTCCCCTGCTGCCCTGTCATATAGGCATAAGGTTGTCACTTTAAAAAGCTATTCCAAGCCTGGACTCATTCTCAAATTGTTCATTTGTCTTTTAGAGGTCACCCAGGGACATGTTCAACCTTTTCCCAAACAAAGCCTGGGCTCCTCTTCTAATTCAATCATAGAACTTGTACAAACATCATCGTGGGGTTGTCAAGTATCACAATTTTCAGGTAGTTGAACGCCTTTTACTTTATGTAATTAAGTTTTGGATTTTCTGAGTTGTAAGGTTAGTGTAAAACAACAGATTAGACATTATGGAAAGCTTTACGAGAGTTTTATTAGCTTTATTAGCTTTGCTGCAGCCATGGAGACCAATTGTTTGGTCAGTGATTCAGAGTGCTATTTTTGTAGGTCTCAGTTAAAAAGTTTCAGGGTGTGTAGGAGTTGCAGATCTTGTGATCATGCATTGGTGTTTGGGACCTGAGGCCTATTAATTAAGATGATTATTGATTTTTATGATGTGTATATTGTTTGCACTTTAGCCTCTAAGATACTTATTGAGACTATGCCATCAGCCCATTTATCTATTGTAGAAGTTATTTACTGATGTCTTTATGGGAAGGGCTACTCAGTAATGCTCTGAAAGTGGCTTCTAGATATAAGCTTCATAGGATCACAGCATTATAGTATCACAGACCTAGTGCAGGAAAGGACATTAGAGGCCATCTAACTCTAGAAATGAGAACAGATAGCGAATCTGAGAGGGGTTAAGTGGCTTAATTAAAATCTCACAAGTAGTGTGAAAGGCAGGTTTTGAACTCAAGACTTCTGACACCAAGTATTTCAAGAAACTCCAACTGTATTCACTTCCTCTCACTAACTAGACAGTGATATTCAATCTGAAGAAGTATTATTACTAAAGAGGTTGATGTAACATTAAAATGAATAGACAAGAGAAAAAAGGTGAGAACACTGAAGCAATCTAAAGGAGATTCATCCCTTTTGTATGTTACCTTGGGAAAAGCCTTAGAAAAACTAGAAAATAATTGAGAAGAACAGAATGGAATATGTCCTTACTTTCTCTTTGATTTTTGTTGTAATTATTTTGGAGGAACAAGAGAAGAAGTAACTTCAGAAACAGTCACATGGTAAGCAAATATACAATTAAAATGTGTTACTAAGGAGAAATTTACTAAGATTTACATGAATGACACAGGGAGATGAAAAGAAATGGAAGGGAATTAATTCTCTTTTCTCTTTGGCACACTCTTCTACTTAGAGTATAATTTGATATCTATGGCTTGAAAACTGCTACCTTCTGCTACCTTATCCTATTTATGCTCCTTTCCTGATAGAACATAAGCTCTTTGAGAGCAGACACCATTTCTTTTTTGTCTTTGCCTGCCACTTAACACAGTGCCTGTCATATATTATGCATTTAATAAATGCATGTTGATTGATTATTTGGTTGATTAAATGATGCACTATTTCTGGGATAAATGTCCCCTTTGTTTGTTACATTTCCCTAACTGTTCTCATTCTGTTACAGCTCATCCTACCAGTCTTGGTCTCTTTCATCCTCCACTTCTGGACTGCATGCTTGACCACAAACAGAGTTATTTTTATTCTTGACTTCTTTTTATACTCATTCCATCTTCTTGTGCTTATATTCCATTCTAGATACTTATTGAACTTGAAATTCACTAACAACTTTAAATATTTTTAAATTCCTACTTGCATTTTCCCAATATTTCATTTGTGAAGTCAGTTTTCTTAGCCCCAGTATAAGACTTGACATTTATCCTGAGTTTAATCTGATCATATTTAACCAATATTGGCTTTTCAAGATCTTTCAGAAATCTTACCATGTCATCCAGTATGTTAGCTATAACTCCCCGTTTCCTGTCACCTGCCAGTTAAGCAAGGACGTGAGAAAGCCATACATGGCAATGATGCATAGTCACTATTTCCGGAGCACAAAAGCCACCTTTGTTTGTCAAAATAATATTTCTATTGCAAACTTATGACCATTCCTCTTCACTGCTCAACAACCTTTATTTGTACCACATTGTCTGTAAGTTAAATATAAACTTGGCCTGGCATTCAAGGCTTTCTGCCATCATATTATAACCTACTTTTCTAGGCTAATTTGAAATTGCTTCTCTTCAGGAATTCTGTCTTCCAACCAATCTGCCCTACTAGCTATTTCCTGAATTAAACGCTCCATTTCTTATCTCTGCACATTCATACTAGCCTATTATTTACTTTTACCTCACCTCTGCATCTCAGAATCATTATCATCCCAGAAGGTTCAATTCAAGTACAACCCTCATAATGTCTTCCCTACCACCCCAAGTTTCTAGAGCTCTCTCCCTGCTCAATTTGCATTGTACTAAACATATTTGTGTTCATTTTGCATCTCCCAATACAATTCTAGATCCTTCAGGGCAGGAACTACCTAGTTTCTATCTTTGTGTCCCTAATGCCTATGTGGGCCTGCTCATAATAAACACTTCATAAATGATAAATAGTTTGTTGTATTGAATTTTTCTTCTTAGAATTTTACTTCTCTTTTACCCTGGTTATACTGTCACTTTTTACCAAGTAACAGCTCTGCTTAACATTCTGCAAAGGTATAAGTGCTTTTATATTAGCAGAAAACATGAAATAGTAATAATAAAAAGGTTGTGGTTCATACTTCACACCTCCAACATGAGATGTGTGCAACAGTTATAGGTTAGGAGAAGAGGTAAAGCAATCTAATGGAATGACCTAGGGATGCAAATGACATCAGTCAAGAGGATTGATCCATGGAGTGCTCTGAGTAAGGTCAGCAACATGGTCCAAGTATGGTCAGGAGATCTATCCTTGGCTTGGAAAGAAGACCAGAGAATCTGTCCCAAGGCTGGACAGAAAGCCAGGGATCTTATATAAGGATGGTGAAAATCATCAGAAGATTCAGGAGGGCAGACCCAGGAGGAGCTGTGTGCTTTCAGTACAAAATAAAAAGGGCATACTGAATTCAATGAACATTAATCCTCCAATTACACTCTGCATACGTCATGTTGTTAATAGAAGTATACCTTAGAGATCCATCATTTCATAGGGGTATGAAGAAAAGATGAAATGATTTGAGAAAACAATTAAAATGATGAAAACAAGACCTTTGGAAAGTTAGGAAATTGGAAATCATATGCATTTTATTTAATACAGAAAAACAATGATTTACTAAGTCATATGCTAAAGACTTAAAAAAAAAAACCCAAGATTTCCCCAAATGACATTTACAATTATGGAATAGTTTAGCATTGGGAGAATCTGATTCAGCATGTCACAAAATAATATAATAATTTGACAATGCTTTTTTTAAACATAGCATTCTTAAAAATATTTTTAAAAACAAAGCCTTTCTTGTCATGAATTTAAGAACTTTCAATAGAATTTGATTCTTTTCCAGCAATAAGAAAAAATAAGAAAAAAAGTTCCATGATCATACTTAAGAGAAAAAAAACCTCAGATAGTGTCTAAAAAAATTAGTAAATCTAGTAGTGTCTTCAAAGGGCATAACAAAGGATAAAGCCAACTTAATGAAAGCCTAATCTAGGTCCTAAAAAGATACTACAACTAACAATCTTTTTTAAAAATGCCTATTCATTGGGCATCAAAACAAAAATGATGATTAAAATTAAACATAATCCTATCTTAGGGTGCTTTATCTATAAATCTCATTGAAGAGTTATCTTAAAAAAGACAAAATAGCAGATAGATGCATTGTCCTACCTCACACAAAGTGCAAGTAGATAATGAAAGAGAGCTTTAATGCAATTATTTTAATTTCTGTGGAGCTGATTAGGTTTAGAAGTACCACATTTTGTACAAGTGGCAACCACATAGAGTGAATGAAAAGGAATGATGACAGCATGGTGGAGTGGAGAGACCAACATATTTATAATTAGAGAATCTGAGTTCAAATTCAGCTTCTGTTCTTTACTACCTGTGTGACTTTGGGCAAGTCACTTCAATTCTTTGGGCCTCAGTTTCCTCATTTGTAAAATGATGCAGTTGAGTTAGATGATCTTTGAGGCTAGTTTCACTCTAAACCTATAATTCTTCCTATGATCCTTTGATGCATTGTTAAGGGCATTTCAGAAATCTATTTTCTCATGTGTGTTCAGGTGCCATCCCAACAGTGGCTATTAAAGTTTGGAGCCTGAATTATCTGGCCTGCTCCAATAACAAGAAATTTTGGGGGAAAATGAAGCTCAGGGGAAAGTCTTATCCATGTTTTTTTGTTTGTTTGCTTTGGTAACAGATCAATTATTTTTATTATTGTAAGTTACCATTAATGAGAAAATTCCCTCTATCAAAGAAGATCAGTACCTGCTCTATAACTTAGGGTTCAGGAGGGTGCAGAGTAGTCCTTATGGTTTAATATGCAGTAGAGAACAGAGCTGTCCCTGAGGTAAGACTGCTGGAATTTTAACTAGGTTTCTAAAACTTAATGGCATGCCTAATTGGGCATTCTTCTTTCCTCTAGTGGCTACTCCCTTGGACCCTTGCTCACCCTTCCACATAGTAACCAGTCCTAAAGCAGCATGGGAACCTCACGATGTGCCAGGATACACTTCCTCCTCCCGGAAGCTATACCCCAGGGGAGATTCCTCCTTCCCAACCTTTACCTGAAAACAACAATTCTTATTTCCATATATGGTAGAGAATATAGATTTTGACTACATGACAAAGGAACTGTCCAAAGATGGGAGTAGAACGCTTTAGGAAGTAACGAGTTTCTCAATGATGGAAATCTAGCAACAGATATAAGATTACCATTCTTTGGGGGAAGTTTGAGAAATGCTTTCCTGAGCTGTCATGGGTTAGAAAGGCAGAGTGACACAATGAAAAATCAATGATTTGCAATCAAAGAAACTGGGTTTAAATCCCACTTTCTTCCCTATGTGAAGTCAAGCAAGCCATTTATCTGCATCCCATTTTCTTTATCTGCAAAATGGGGTGGGGTAGCCTTTAAGGTCCCTTGAAGCTCTACATCAATAATCTCTATGATTTCGCATTTTCTATAGTCTCTTCCAAATCTGAGACTTATAATGAAGAAAGGTTTCTATAGGAGAGAACAATTTTGATCAATATTACAACACTTTACATTGCAAGTGCACCTAGAAGAATGTTATACACATTCATCTACAGTCCGTACATTGTCAACAACACAACTCATGGAAGTTGGCTAAAGGGAAATGTGGAGTGTGTTGTCAGCTTGTCCAACTAAAATCACCTTATTTGCCTTAGCTACAGCATACAGTCTCTGGCCATGAGTCAAAGAGTGACAATATTCTCTAGCTTAAAGGAGTCATTATGTCACTGTCAAACTTTACATTGGGAACTTTCAAAGACTAATTCCAGTAAGGAGCTCTCAACCTTGTGAATGCATCTTTCTCAACAAAGGTAGCAGTCTTAATATTCATTCTGGATAATTAATGGATGTCTTACTACCACTTGAGTTTAAACAGCTGGTGTGTAACTTGCTGAGATGTATTATTATTATTATTATTTGGGTAGGGGAATTAATGAACCACTCATTCTTTTCCTCTCAGAGCATCAGATATGTGAGAGACAGAGAGACAGAGATAGTCAGAGACACAGAGACAGAGTGAGAGACAGAGTGAGATTCAGAAAGAGACTAAAATTGAAAAATATAGAGGGCAGCAGGGAGAAGAGAGGGAGGAAGGCAGAGAAAGAGAGACAGAGAGAGTGAGAGAGAGATGAAATTCATACTGTTAGACCATGACATAGTATATTTCACAAAGGTGCAGTTATCTCTGTGGTATATCTACCTCTGGAACAGAACATGGCAGCACACTGACAGTTTATGGTAAGTGTTATGCAAGATTAAGGGAAAGAAAAGAAAAAAAAATTCAGTTATTTCTCAAAATTTCAAATAAGATTTATTTAAATCATATTAATTTCATTTCCTATTTTGAGTTTATTATGAACTCAAATGGAATTTAACTGTTCTTGTAAGAATTAAGATGGTAACAGTAATTGAGAAGTGCCTTGTTGTCGTTGTTGCTTAAAAAATTAGTTTTATTGATGTCTTTTGTACATCACTGTCATATCCAGTTACCCTCCTCAAAAAATTCTCCCTGGTAGCAACAACTTAGTATCTGACTCTATGTGTAACATTCTGCCCAAATTTAACATCATGAGATCATAAATTTTGCGCTGAAAGGTGACTTAGAAGCCATCTAGTCAAACCTCTTAGTTAGAGATAAGAAAATTGAAACCCCAAGAAATTGAGTGACTTGCCCATTACCTGCCTACTACCTACTGACTGCTTTTTTTTCCTCCACTCTTCCAGCCACTTCAGAAGAAGAACGAGAAGACTATAAGGTCAGGACCTCCTCAATATCCAGGCCCTAAACAGAACCCTTTATCAACCAGGATGGTTCACTAGCACTTGGCCACAGCCCCTGCTCTTCCCAGAAACATGGAAAAGTAGCAGCAGTAGGTGGCTGAAGTTAGCCCAGACACAGTGTGTACCAAGGCTGACCCCCAACTCTTGTCTTACTGAACCAGAAGATGGGAGTGACTAAGGTTCTATACCCCTGTTCTTTACCCGGCAACAATTGTGAACTTTATTTTTTTTTTATCATATATCTACTACTAGCCCTGTGGCTAATACTTTTCTACCACCCAGGTTTCTACCTGTCCCCATAATAATAAATTAATGGTCACCTAAGAATAACTCTCCCAAACTCTGTTTTTTGTTTTCTTATCCCTATCCTCTTCAACCCTCCCTTTTCCATACCTTCTACTTCACCCTCTTGAATTCCTGTTTCCTACTGAACAAACTTTCCTGGTTCCTAGTTACATGTTACAGTGAGATGATTCTCTATGTGGGTGTAGAGGCAAAAACATTTTCCAAGGAACACACAGTGAAATGTGTCTTTAACTATCCTCTTACATCTCACCTTTATCCTATCTTATATCTACATGAAGAGGAGTATGTGAGTTGGCCATTTAGTAGAAACAATATTGTCAGTGTAGAATTTCTGCCTATTAAATCAATAGTTAGTTTGTCGATACACCTTTATTAAGCCCTACTATGAGTCAGGCCCTGAGCTATGCACTTGTTCAGTCATGTTGACTCTTTGTGACCCTTTGTGACCACAGCATGCCAATGCTGTTCATATTTTGTTTTTTAATTTTTTGGGGCAAAGATTCTAGAATGGTTTGTCATTTCCTTATATAGTGGATTATGGCAAAGAGAGATTAAGAGACTTGTGTCTGAGGCTAGATTTGAACTCAAGTTTTCCTGACTCCAAGTACACTGCTGTATACACTGAGCCATCTAGCTGCCTCCATGTTATGCACTAGAGATACTTAAAAGAAGCAAAAAAAAAAAAAAGTCCCTGTCTCACAATCTAAATGAAGTATTCTCTAAACTGAAAGAAAACACTGAAACTCCTCAGACATCTTGTTCCCATCCACTTGTACTCATTTTGGACTTCTTTTACTTCTCCAAGACCACCTCTGCCTCCTCCTCCCACCCCAGCTGCTACATCCCACCTGTTAACTCATCAGTAGGAAGATCCAATCAGCCTTGTTACTCAAGGAGGGCATACAGTTGATGAGGCACTAATGACGGACTCCTAAAAGACCCTGAGCTTTCCCATGTGGCCCAGGTTCCTGGCATTCACCTGAGGCTCATCTCAGTAGAATCCTTTAAATTGTCCTTGCATTGTGGCTTTGACCCTGCCCCAATCTCTAATTCTCTGTTACCTCTAATGTAGCCCACCCCTTCATTGTCTGTTACCTCCAGATGCCCTGGCCACTTCCCACCCTTAATTCTATGTAGACCCCTTCTCTGTTACCTCCCAGTCACCTCAGACTACTTGGCCACTCCTAGATCACATCTAGATCTTCCCACTGTTGGTCCATCTTGCCTCCATTAAATTGCTCAGATTCTTAAAATCTGGCCATTAGCACAGACTCATTAGGAATCTCTCCCACTCCAACGGTGTTTTAATAAACCTTGTCTGTGACTGAAAGAAGGCTTGAGTTGAATTCTTCTCAGGCAGGACCTACACCTTTTGCCCTTGAATTTTGGGTTCTCAGCAACCCTAGACCCCGGCACAGCCATATACGCCTCCATTTAAGGCAATAGGGAAAGACAGGCATCCACTTTTCTCCCACCTGGCTGCACCCACCTTCCTTCCTTCCTTCCTTCCCTTCTTCCTTCTTTCTTTCCTTCTTTCCTTCATCCCTTCATCCCTTCCTTCCTTCCTTCCTCCCTCTCTTCTCCTCCTCCTCATTCTTGTCTTCCTCCCCTTCTCCCTCTGTCCACATGGAGAGTCATACCCCTACATGTCAGTGCTCTGTCCGAAGGAATACAAATTTTAATTGCTTATACTTCACAAAATATCTTGGGTTTGGGGGGCTAGATTTTGTTTCTTTCCTACTTTTTTATTCTATCATTGTCCCTCAACCCAGCCTCCCCCCCAAAAAAAAGGGACAATAACTCTTTTGTCTCATGTAGTTTTCATTTATAATTTCTTGGACTATAGCTCTGAAAAACAGGCTTTGATAAAGCTCATTTGGATTTAAATGGAGCGACTTTACTATGCCTTTAAACCCAAATCACTCTGGCTGTCACTGATTGGCCAATAACAGATCCCAGCCCAAGCCCCACTTGCTCATTGTTTGGGTTTTGAAGGCTCTGAATGAGTGTTTCTGTTCTGGCCAGAGAACCTGAGGGTCTTCCTCTCCAGACTGATTCTTTTGAGAAAGAAAACTAGGTCATCTTTTACCTCAATTCTTACCTAACCTTTAATCACTAAATGAATGAGTGTTGCCTCAGACAAACTGAGACCCGGGAAAAACCTTATCTTAAAAAGGCCAAGGTCTCCCACTGCATGGGGGCCAATCACCAAGTCATCCTGACCCATGTCTTGCTATTACTACTGGACTCCAATGACTCTGGAGGAGAGAGAGAGGCTGATGATTTTGCACAGCTCTGCTTCACTTAAATCCAATTTGCTTGCAAGTCAAGACATCACTGATGTCATTGGTCCTTTTTTAGAACAATAACTTGACTGAACACACTTTAGGCTTCTTTGACTTCTTCCTTGCCCAGATACCTTCTCTCATTTCCCTTTCAATATTCTTCTGTGTTTTTTAAGTTGCAAAGTTAACTCATTCTAGCCTCATAGCTATTCTGTAAGATTGGCTGCTATGGTGGTATCACTTCCATATTATAAATGAAAGAACTAAAGCTAGGACAGAATAAGTTTCTTTCCAGAGTTATGTAGGTAATTTGTGCCTGAGGCAGGATTCAAGCCTAGGTCTTGGTGACAAGTCCAGGATTTCCATGGCGTCCAGTTTCAATTTTTCTGAATATTATATCAATCTTTAGAAAGTAGATTGCATAATAACTTGGGTTTTGAGAAAACTGTAGGTATAACTTATAAAACTATAGGAAATCATGCAAGAACTATTTAAGATGCAAATAACATAAACCATTACCATTTCTTTCTTTTCTGTAATGTCTTTATACTTTATAAATATTTAAAAAAATGAAAGTACTAGAGAATTATTTTGGCTAAATTATGCAACTCTGTCCTAAAATTGCACCACAATAAATAATTTAAAATCCAAAATAAATACATGCCTTTTGTTCATTTAAAAAAAATTTAGTTGATCAAATATTTTTCTGTTTTTACATTGTGTGCTCCAGGACTAAGAATTCAGAGATTTCTCTGTTATCTTACCATCTATCCCTATATCCTCAGGCCACTCATTTGACCTCTCTGTGCCTCAAATTCATTTGATATAAGATGGTGGTAATACCATTTCCCCTTACCTTTTTGGGTTTTTGTGAAGATACAATGAAATGAGAGAGCAGATGTGAAAGCACTTCAAAAAAACACGAAACATTATATAAATGTACAACATTATCGTCATCACCACAGCTGTTAGCATCTGCGTGTGTCTTGCGTGTGGGCAGAGAAAATTAGAGAACATGCTGTAGAGCATAAGAAAGAGGAACTTTTTCTGAGCCCCATAACTGCTAGAGGCAGGTATAGTGGTTCAAGATCCATAGATATCACAGTGACATTTTCTTTCCCAAATGTTTAGTTGCCATTCCAATAGGAAAAGGCACATAAACCCACTATGGAGATATGAAAGATAGCCAAGTAGGGTAGGGAGAATTCAATACTTGAAATACAAAGGAAAATTAGGCTCAAATCCCACCTTCAACTATGTGATCATGGACAAGTCACTAAATATCTCTCACCCTCAGTAAAATGGAGCTAAAAAAATAAAAAAAACTTTCACAGAGTTGTTGGAAGAGTCATGGGATCCTTTACACAACTTTATATTTCAATACTTAAAATATGGTGCATTTCTCATCTTACCAGTATGGATATTGCCTTCAAAGATCCAAATCCATGTTTGTCTGACCTGTTTGACTCTAATCCCTGTTGTCTTATAATTCCTCAGTATTATCTCCTCTTGCCAAATCCAAGCTGTTGCCAAAGCCTGTTGATTTCACTACTGCCATATCTCTCGTATATGTCACCTTCTCTCCTCTGACACAGTCACTACTCTAGTGCAGGCCTTCATCACTCCATGCCTGGACAATTGCAGAAGTCTGCAGGTGGGTCTGCTTGCCTTAAGTCTCTCCCAACTCCAACTTGTCTTTCATTTAGCCACCAAAGTGACTCTCCCAAAGTGCAAGGCATGATTTTGTCTTTCCCCTACTCAGTAAACTACATTGGCTCTCTATTGTGTCCAGTATCAAATACAAAATGCTGTTTGGCTTATAAGCCATTCATAAACTATCCCTCTCCTGCCTTTCCAGTCTTTTTACAGCTTACTCCCTGTAATATACTTTTAAATGCAATGATACTGGCCTCTTGGCTGGTCCATGAACAAGAGACTCCATTTCTTGGCTCAGGGACTTTTCTCTGGCTGTCCCACCATTCTGGGAATGTTCTCCTTTCTCAGCTCCTCTTACTGACTTCTCCATAGTCTTTTAAGCCCCAACTAAATTCCCATATTTTATAGCAAGCCTTTCCCAATGCTTCATAATTCCAATGCCTTCCCTTCTTATTTAGCTTATATATGGTTTGTTATATAACTATTTGTTTGTATGTTGTCTTCCCCACTAGATTATAAGCTTCTTGAGGACAGGGAAAGTTTTTTGCCTCTTTTTGTATCTCTAACACTTAGCACAATATATGGCATATAGTAGTCACTTAATAAATGTTTATTGATTGATTGATTGAAGGGATTGAACCAAAAAGCTAGGGACTACCATCCAGTAAACCACATGGCATCTCCATGAGTTCTCAATATGCAACTGAACCACTTTTACATAAAGCCATATATAAACATGTATTGTATACTTTAAAAAAAATTTAGGAGGCATTTGGGGTTAGGTGACTTGCCAAGGGTCACATAGCTAGTAAGTGTCTGAGGTCACATTTGAACTCAGGTTCACTAGGACCTGTGCTGTATCCGGCACACTACTTACATGCCCCTTCTACTGTACACTTTAGCAAAGGTCAACGAATGACAAATCATATCATTCTTAAACCCCTTCCCCCACATTCATTCACATACTAGAATTTCTTTCCATTTTGGCCATTGCAGTTTGCAAGGAAGAAGTCATAATGGAGGAGGTATGCAAAGCATATCATGTAAAATTATGAGTTTGTTTTTAAAAACAAAGTTTATGATTTTTTTTAATCCTCCTCAAAGACAGACTTTTATAATTGTTGCCATAATTAAATATAAAAAAGTAGAAGAAGTGGGAAAGGGAAATTAGAGCTAATTGGGCAGGAAGGAGTGTCTAAGTGGTTAGAATTAATCTTTGCCAATGTAGGTACTAATTGAAACATTGAGACTAGGCCTCCCAACTGATAGAAATACTCAATTTTGAAGACAAGTTTTCATTGCATCAGAGCATACTCTTTTAGAGGGTTTATGTCTTTCAAGCTTTAGCCAATGCTATTTTTTGTGGTTAAACTTAACCATTTAAAAATTACAAATGTGAAGATTCTACCATTTCAGTTGGTAAATTTTTGCCCAACATTTAGCCTTGGTTGCAAATTTGACCCATTAGTTATTTTTCTGGTACTTCCCAGTGTCCAAAGTAATATCATAATATCTCTTCATAATATACTTTTATAGACTATCTCTTTTCCTCAAGTACATTTTCCTTAGGGTACAAAGAGCTTGTGAGGAAAAGTAGATTATGGTGGTTGTTGTTTATTCTTTAAGGATTAGATGTAACTATATACAAAACTATTAATTACAATTATTTTTATTAAGTTTCATTGATATCTTTTGTTTTTATATCACAATATAAAAATATATCTTATTCTCAACCACTTCTCATCTTCTTCCCCCCACCCACTCTCATCTCATTCCACCCACACTTTTTGAAGTCAGAGTAATAAGTAAGGATTCTATTCTTGACTTTTCTAGTAATTAACTGATAGATCATTATGAAGTTATTTGATTAGCATCTTGCTAGTAATACAGATATTATCAGGAAAAAAAATGAGATGGTTGCTGACAGATGGCTTACATTCCCTGCAGATATACATGCAGTGGAAAATCTTCCACTGAGTAAACTTCCTGTGGAAGATTTATGGGAGGATATGTAAAAAATTTGCACAGGATTGTAGGCATGGATAGATTGCAATCTGCAGCACTGAGGTGAGTTCCCACATTAATGTAATCACAGATTCATTGGTGTGTTGTCATAATACTATTGGCCTTGACATAATCACTGTGTTAAATGGGCACAAATTCTGCTTATGTTATTTGCATCTATTTTTAAATGCTACACGTGCATCAATTGTGTTATAAATTTATTTACTGAAAGCTAAATACTTAGAATTTCAGTGGTTTTATCAGATAGGAAATAAATAATCTAAGTGTCAATTTTCTTACTCATGCCAAATTTTAATATTTTCTATTTTGTTCACTGAGAATGTCTTTCTTGAAACACAGAGCACACCTTCCCAAGCTGACAATCAGATCACAATACAGTTCAACAATTACTATCTTTTACAGCTAGTCAAAGGTCAGACATTGGTGTCTGCTATTATGTATATGCTCTTTTCTCCTCTGATGAAAAATGCCTACAAGCTCCTTCATAGTCAAAGTTGTATTAATAATCCATACTTGTGGTGGCAGAATGTGAATGAGTTAAATGGTGCGCTAGGTGTGACAACACTTTTATCCCTCCAGGGATATAGTACTTGCTTGTCTTTAGGCTACACACACAAACATTAAAATCAAGTTGAGATTTAAATCCCTCAGTAAGGAAAGCAACAGAAAAAATAAGTTACTATAATAGGAAACAGAGTACCCACCCATATTAAATATATTGGAGAAATATGAGACAGAGCCGTGTAAGATTGAAAGAAACAGAAGCCATAAATAAAAACTAAGGATGTCATGTGATTTAAACATTTGGACTGAAGGTATCTCATAGGATATCACCTGAGGCAGCTAGGTGGCAATATAGATTGAGTGTTGGGCCTTATTATCAGAGAACTTGAGTTCAAATTTGGCCTCAGACACTTTCTAACTGAGAGATTTGGGGTAAGTTATTTTGCCTTTGTCTGCCTCAGTCTCCCTGAGTGTAAAATGGAGATAATGATAACATCTCAGGGTTGTTGTGAAGATCAAATGAATTACTATTTGCAGAATGCTTAGTTTAGTGCTCAGAAAATAATGAGTACTTTTTTCTTTCCTTTCTGTCCAATGTTGCCTCCATTAATCCGAGGTAGAAATTTATTTTAGTATTTTCACTCTGACATCGTAGGCACTTCCACTCGCATGTTTATTCATGCAAGGAAAATAACAAAGAAGCAAAATGGTACGAAACATAAAATTGGTAATGTTTTTATTGGCAAAGACACCCAGTTGTAAGGAAGATCCTCAAGTGATATTCAATGGAGAAAGGCATCATTTGACTTATTGTCTCCATTGACAGACTGTTTCTAAGTTGACTGAAGGTAAAAAGAATAGTGTATAAAAAGATGATATAGAAATTGGTAAAACTTATAAATGAAAATCAATGTGTTAAAACACAAAATAATAATTAGAAAAAATGTCACATGACATAGAAATAACCTTTGCTTGCTTATATTGTTATTGAGAAGTGTGTCAATCAATCAATCAATATTTATCAAGACCTTATATGTACTGGCACTGTTTTAGATCCAAATGATACAAATACAAAAATCAAATAATTCCTTCCCTCAAGGAACTTACATTCCTTTCAGGGAAACATGAGAGAGAGAGAGAGAGAGAGAGAGAGAGAGAGAGAGAGAGAGAGAGAGAAACTACATATGTATCTGCATATGTCTGTCTGTCTCTCTCTGTCTGTCTCTCTCTCATAGTTTCTTCTTCAGTGGCAATACCTCTGTCCTTATCTCCACCTACCTAAGATGATCAAGATGCAACATTCCCATCCTTTGCTCCAAAACACTGCCTTTTAAGTCTGAGTATTACAATTGTCTTGTCCAATAGTACTCTTAAAGCTGTCAAACTCCTAGCCTTGGCTAACCCCTCTATCCTTATATTGCTTAATCCCCAGTTCCTAAGAGCAAACCAGCATCAACATCCATTTCACATCCTCTTTCTCATTTTCTTCCATCCTCCTCTACCCATATTCCTCTTGAATTTAGCCCACCCTATCCACTCTACCCTCTGGAATTCACGTTCCATCCTTTCATTTTTGGAATTCTATTCTCACTTTTGTTTTCACCTATTTAATCTCAATGAGAATTGGTTTCCATAGACAGCACTGTCTGCACAACTATCCTCTATAGCCACAGGCTGTATCTTTACCCATAGCCTGTGATGTACTTACCTGGTAAGAGGAGTTGACTATTCTTTCTTTGCCACCACTTTTAGAATCTCCTTTTGTTGACATCACTCAGTAACTTCTCTTTTGAAATTCTATTAAACTTTTCAATATATATAAATCATGGTGGATAACTTATACTTTTCTCCTACACCCCAAACCAATTCATTTTGCCTCCTTTCTCAAGGAGTCTAGCACTTGGACCTCTATTGTTCTCTTCTCCCTAACGTCTACTCTTATACTAGAAGACTTCAAAATTCACGCTGATGCTCCTTCAAACATCCTAACCTTTCAATTCTTCTACTTCATCAAATTTCAGTCATTAATTTAATCATTAATTCTACCACAGACACACACAAGCATGGTTACTCTCTGAGGTAATCTATATGTGTCTGTTTCTTTGATCAAAAAAATCTGACATTCATTTTATGAACCAGGGACCATATCCTCTTATCATCCCATCTTTTGTTGTGTTTTACCCATCTTAAACATGTGTCCATTTTCCTTATGAAGTCCATTTACTTTCAACTCTCAGCAATTTTTTTCACCATTATTCTTTCTCTAACTTCACTTTCCTTCTTTCCTAATCATGGATCATTAGTTTACTAATTAATCTCCTCTACATTGAAAATCCTCTACATTCAAAAACCTTCTCCATCTTGACTTTTTGCCACTCATTCCTTGCCAAACTCCAGTCCTATATTTTTACCATCCACCCCAATTAATTTCTACCATCCATTCCTATTAAATGCTGCTAAAATGAGCTGGAAGAAGATCTAATATTGTGTTGACCAGGGAAACTACAGATGTACATTATCTAACTTCAACTGGAGCCTCAATGAAATAAGTTAATCCTTTAATTCTTCCCTAATTGATTTCCTGCCTCACTCTGCTCCCCACACTTGAACTGTTCTTTTTTTTTTTTGCAAGCTTTTGTCTCTGTCTGTTTTTGCCTCTCCAAAACTTCAACAACTTCTCCTAACCCTTTTCGCTAACCTGAAGAACTTGCTTTTATATTACTGAGAAAATTAAGGCTGTTACCATTAGAGCCCACTCTTATCTTTTAAAAAAAAAATCTCAATATTCTAAAATACCATCTCCCACTCTCCCTTTCTTCTATTCTCTCATTATAAGAAAAATCATCTTTTTGATAGAGCCAACCTGTCATGCATGTCTGTGGTCATACACCCTCTCTTTCTAATGTTGAACTCCTATTTATTGTTTTGTTCCTACTTTTAAACATGTCTGTCTTCACTCACTTTACAAACAATAACAAAACAAACAAACAAACAAACGAAACTCTCATTGGGCCCTGCCTCAAGCTGACATCTCATATCTCACCTCCTTTTATCACCCAAGCTCCTGAAATAGGCTGTGCATCTATGTTACCTCCATTTTCTATTCTGCCACTCCACTTTTTGGAATCGCTTAATTGAAGGCACTGTCTCCAAATTTACTCATGGAATTTAATTGTCAAATCTCTTAGTATTCATTTATCTTAGCCTTTCTGCTTCATTTGACACTATTAGGTACACTATCCTCTCTCTGTCTTTCAGTCTGTCTGTCTCTCTCTCCTTTTTCTCAGTGACTTTATCAAGTCTAATTGATATAAATATGTAATTATCATCTCTATGTAGAAGACTCCCAGACTGATATTCAACTTGTCTCTACTGTGAGCTCTAATCTCACTTCAAGAACTTCTTATTCAATATTTAAAACTGGATGTTGTAGCAAAGTTCAATATATTCCAAATTAAGCTAATTATATTTCTCCCAAATTTCTGCACCCCCTTTTCCTAATTCCCAATTGTGTTAAACATTCCATCATCCACCCCATCACTGTTTCTCAGCTTTAACATCCTCAACTTCTCGCTGTCACCCATGATGGATGGATAATCCATGATTAAATCTTACAATTTGTGCCTCTAACATTCCTTTTTTAAAATCAGTACAATTTTCTACACTTAGGTATCTATAACTTTCTTCACTCATCCCAATTTTATCATTTCTACTTGGACATTGCAATAGCTTCCCAGTTGTTCTCTCCACTTCAAGTCTAGCCCCATTTCAATCTATCCTCCACATAGTTGCAAAAGTAATTTTTCTGAAATACAGATATTGCAATATGATCCCCCTACTGAACAAAATCCAGTAGCTCACTACTGTCTTTAGGATAAAATATTAACTTGACACAATTTCCTGAAGTATTTTGTATTTTCATTGTATTGATTCTATTTATAGATTCATATTATCTCTCCCAATGGAATATAAATTTCTTTAGATTAGGGGAGGAGTAGTGAACCTGCAACCTCAAGGCCACATATGGCCTTCCAGGTCCTTGAGTGCAGCCTTTTGACAGAGTCCAAGTTTTATAGAACAAATCCTTTTATTAAGGGGATTTGTTCTGTGAAGTTTGGATTCAGGCAAAGGACCACTCTTGAGAACCTAAGAGCTACATGTGGCTTGGAGGCTCCAGGTACCCTATGATTAGGGTTTTATTTCTTCCTTCCTTCTCTTTTTCTATTATAGTCTTATGGAGTTATCTAGATCAATGGGGGTTTAAATGACTTGCCTAGGGACACAAGCCAGTGCATGTCAGAGATGATATTTGATCCATATCTTCCTGACTTTGAGGCCAGCTCTCTATCCACTACTCTGCAGATTCTTCTTGTCAGGAAAAAAAAAATGTGAATAAATAAAAATGACATCCAAATACTTGAAACTGTGGAGGAGATGATGAGGTGGTAAAGGATAAAATTAAGGGGGGATAGAAAAAAAAAGATTGATGAAGAGACATAAGAAAGAGGAGATATTGATAATTAAAAACAACCAAAAAACTATAGACAAATCAATCTGGATAAATTATTGATTTTTCAAAGAAAAATTTCTTAGGTTTCTATGATTTTTTTACAATCTGAATCACTGGAAGATACTTCAAATCAGAGTTTAAAGTTCCATTTAAGTATTATTTTTAACTTTAAAAAAATCTTCCCAGAAATAATAATACTACACAATTTATTTTAAATAAATACATTTTTGCATTCAGAAAGTAGACCAGGCTTGATATCAAAGCAGTGTATATTTGAACATTAGCCTGGCCCTTCTGGTTAATGTTATGATTACATATCTAATGCAGTTTGGCTAGTAATCAGGTGATCTTGTTTCTAAGTCCAGCTCTGCCATTTTCCTTTTGTGTGACTTTAGAAAAGGGATGGAAATGCTTAGGACCTGTTTTCTCACTTGTAAAATGAATAGAATCGATTGAATGGTTGTTAAGCTTCTTTTTACTTTCAAGATTTTTGGTTAAATATTTTAAAGAGAGAGTTTTTTTCATTAATTGGGCTTAAAGAGGCATCACTCTCACACTTGAAGTCCAAATGACTCCTGGTCTTTATGATGATAATTTAGAAATAACGTTGTTACAAATTTCTGTTCCCTCTCCCCCTTCATCTTACGTGAAGATTGATTGACATGTATTGCATTAACCCAGTTTCTTGACTTAATTTTAAATTAGTGATGTCTCCTTTGACTAGCAAGAGTGGTGTTGCAACAGATCATCTGGTCACAATTACATCCAAGTAAACCCTAGTGTGTGTCTTTATTTGGCATAATAGCACAAATGAAAAACAAAATTCAATCTCAGTGAGAAAATAGGGTATATCCACCTACCTACTCAAATAAAAACGTTATAGAACCTGAGTGTAGATTAAAAGTAACGTGAATTTTTAGAGTTTTTCTTTGCATAAGGTAGCATTGTACAGCGTAACACTGCTCAGAATTTACTTTTTGGGAATTCCTTTTTACTCTAAAAAGTGTTAGGACTCTCCAAAGAATCTTTGTTCATGTAGGACTTATCTATCTATCTGTCTGTCTGTCTATCTATCTATCTATCTATCTATGTATCTATCTTTACTATATTAGAGATTAATGTCCTGGTATTTTTATGAAAATGGTTTTGAACTTGTAGGTCACTTGAAAGGATACTGGGGACACCCAAGGGTCCCAGGACCACATTTTGAGAAGTAGGAGGACCACATTTTTGATATAGTGGAAATATTGCTGACTTCAGACTCATGAAGACCTGGATTAAAGCCCCATCTCTGACAAATACTGGCTGTCAGATCTGTACCACAGCATAGTGCAATCACTTAACCTCTCAGTGCTCTTACAACTCCCTAACACTTTAAATTGCAGAGAGAAAGAGTTTCTACCTATATATGTAGAGGGAGTTTCCTTATCTGGAAGGTTATTCCATCAACAAAATCACATATCTAGTCTTTGTCCCCACCTATACAGACTGCCATTTCAAAGAAATCTCATTTGGGGATTGTACACAGAGCTATCTCTATGTCCACATCACGGCATGGAGTTTAACCTGCATTCTTAAAGTTTTAAACCATTGAGGTACAAGCTCTGCCGTTTTCTGCCATGCTGGAATGCATAGGTATGAGGAAGCTTATCACCATTAGGATGGCCTGTAGAAATCAGTTCTTTCCCCATGACAACCCATAAAACAAATAAAAATATAAATTTGTTTCAAGTCCTATGTGCTTTCCTTCTGCTTCTAAAGAAGCAGTGGCAAAGTAGCAAAACAAACAAACAAACAAAAACCAAAATTAAACAAAAAAAAGCAAAAAAGTGTGGGGAATATAATTCTAAGAATCCCAAAGTATCTAAATTGCACTTAAGCTTCACTTTGGCCATTGATATTCTAATTGTTATATTCCTGTTCAATGACCAAGTGGACATTCTACTGGGTATAATGAAGCATATCAATACTCCAAAGTATTATGACCATGACAGGCAAGTGATCTATTCATCTATATCTATCTGTCTGTCTATCTATCTATCTATCTCTCTCTATCTATCTATCCATTTATCTATCTATCTAAACAATATAAGTAAATACAAGGAACTTGTGCTAAGGCAAATAAATGGATTATAGAATTAGAGCTAGATGGAACTTTAGAGGAATCAATGGTGCAAATCTTTCATTTTGAGAAAATGCTCAGCCATTGAGATGCTAAGTCAGTCAGAATTGTTCAGTCTGAATCACACAGACACTAAAGTGTTTGAGTTAGGGTTAGAACCCAAGTCTTCCATATTTCAGGTGCAATAATTTATCTACTACACCACACTGCTTCCTAAACGAGAATACGGATTAGACTAGGATCAAATTGGTATTAGAACACCTACTAACAGGGTCAAAGTTCTGATTTGAAAGAGTAAAGGACAGAGGACAAAAATCAGTATAAAAAGATACATGGGGAAAAAATGAACTTGATATTTATCTATTTACTATCTTTTTATTTATTTAATTCTTGCTTCAATCTGTATTCAGACACCATCAGTTCTTTCTCTGGGGGGAATAGCATTTTTCATCATAAGTCCTTTAAAGTTGTCTTAGATTGTTGTATTGCTGAACTAGCTAAGTCATTCACAGCTGACCATCTTACAATATTGCTGTTACTTTGTACACAGTATATTTCACTTTGCATCGGCCCATGCAAGTCTATCGATTAAAAAATAGCAAAAGTGACAATCATGCTATCAAACAAAGTTAAAACAAAATGCACAAGGTAAAGCAGGGAAGACAAGAAAAATTACATCACGTTTTAAAGCACTGTATATAGTGAAAGATATTATTATTTAGGATATATTCATCAATGACTTACTTAGCATCAATTCAATGAGGATAATAAAAGGTAAAATTAGTAGGAAAAATTGGAGGAAGCTTTAATGTTACTCTTAGAGATGGACAAAATTAATAGGAAAAAACAAAAAGGAAAAATAAAGAACTGAATAAAATGGAGAAATTAGAAAGCTATGAATAAGAACATTAAAGACTATATATATTTATCAACATCACAAGTAAAAACTAAGTATTGAGGGATAGAGGGATGACAAATAAATGGCAAAATAGGAAAACGTAAAGCTCATTCTTTACAGATAATAATAAAAGAATAGTAATTAACAGAGGGAAAACAAACAAAAGACACTGATCTATATGGAAATTAAGTAATAACCCCTTAAATAATGAATGAGTTATAGGGTAAATCCTTGAAATAATTTATAACCATGGGAAGATAAAAATAACAATGAAATAGCATACCAAATTATTGGTGAAGTGACTAATATAACCTTCAAAAGAAAAAACAACATATCTATGATATTATACATTAATCAAAGAGAAAAAGGAGAATTACTGAAGAGGGTGGTATTCAGTTTTGAAAACTAGAAAATCAGCAAATTAACAAACTTCCAAAGAGGCCACACACACACACACACACACACACACACATGAATTAAAGACAAACATTACTAATGAATATTGAAGTAAACCTCTTAGTCATAGTAATTATAGTATAGCAGTATAACCAAAATATTTTTTCCCTATGATCAAAATAAGTTAGGGATATTTTAGTGTAAGGAAAACAATTAGCATAATTAGTTCTATTGAAAAGATGATGTCCCCCAAACTACGCTATTATAGCAACAGACACATGAAACGCTTTTATTATGTTAAAACCTTAAAGAAAATAATCATATAGAATCATTTTAAATATGATAAAATGTAAGTCAAAAATTAAAAACTATAATCATTTGCAATGGAAAAATATTATAAGCTTTTGTAGTAAAACAAGAATAAAACAAGGATGGTCCTAAACTCTTTTGTTGTTTCATGTAATTGATAGAAGGGAGGGCAGTTTGGGGCAAGGGGTATTCAGAATCTATGCTGTCTTAGGGTGGAAGCAGGGGAGAGAAGGGGAGAAAATGTGGAACTCAATATCTTGTGGAAGTGAATGTTTAAAGCTAAAAATTAATTTAAAAAAGAGCAATCACTGATTATAGATATGTAAGTATATGTATGTGTAAGTGCATGCATGTATGTGTATATGTATATATGTGTGTGGGTCTGCATATATATATATGTGTATATGTGTATACATGTCTATTTAGATATATGTGTATGTATATATGCATTCATATGTGTAGATATGTATTTAGATGTATATATGTGTATTATACATACATACATACACACACATACATACATACATACATACATACATATACTCAATTGTGGCCTTCGTGAAGAGAGGAAAGAAAAAAAAAGTAAAAAGTGCACAACACAAAACAAAAGAAAACTGACAAGGAACCGAAGAAAACATGGACAGCTTTGAACATAATGTGTAGTATTTATTATAAATGCTTTATTGAAATGGAAATTTATTGTTGTATATAATATTTTTATTTATTTTTTTAAGGCAACTGGGGTTAAGTGACTTGCCCATGGATCACACAGCTAGTAAGCGTCAAATGTTTGGTCTGAGTCCAGATTTGAACTCAGGTCCTCCTGACCATACAGCTGCCCCATGTATATTTTGAATCCTCTCTTAAGTTCTATTATGCACATGGCAAACTTTTTTTTTCTTTTCTTATTTTGTGTCAAAGTTTAGTATTTAAGTTTATAATATGTTTCTTTTTCTTTTCTTATCGTGTACTTAAGTTTTAGAAATAAAAAAATATAAGAACAAAAAAAGGAGCAATCACTTTCATATATTTTGTTTTCTAACAGCACTGGCCATTTTTATGTATGATTCTATTGACACCATGCCAACTCTGACCTTGACGAGATGAAAGAGGATTACATTTGTTTTCCTAGGTTTAATTGGTTCTCTTTGAAGGGAGTGCTGGATTTCATGCCACACATACCTTTCATTGCTCTCTTTTGAGAGAAATGATCATTTTTCTCTTATATCAGTAACCAACTAATATCAGGGTATTCAGAGGTTTTTCCCATACTATTTCCTTGTTGTCTATTAGATCAAAGCAGCCTCAGAAGGACAAGGCTAGCAATGAGTTTAGGTTAATGTTCTCCTCAGTCTTAGGTTAGACCCCACCCAATTGGGACATAAATAGCTTGAGTGAAGGTAGATTCTTTTGCCTGGATTGCCCAAGGCAAGGGTAGTCTGGGTAGAGATGAATAATAGTGATGTAATCAAAGTCCTGTCCCTCATTAAGATAAGTCCATTTCTTATTATAATATTCATTCTCTCATTAATTGTTAAACAATCAAAGTTGATTTCACCTGTTGGGGACACCCATTCTTCCAGGAGTATTTAAACCCTCAGAAGCCCCCAAAATTTGCCTTGGTTTGCAAGAGAAAGCCAGCATTATTTGCTATGATTACTACCTGTGTATTTCCATCCATCCTACTCTTTCTCCTGTTTGTCCTCTCTCTCCTTTTACCCTTTCCCTTCTCCAATGTTTTCCTTCTGTCTACCATCTCCCCTGATCTTCCCTCCTTTCTGTCAGTCTCCACCTCCATCTCCTTTTACATAATCTCCTCTCCTTCTATCTCCCTTGGGTAAGATAGATGGCTATACTCAACTGATTATGTATGTTATTCCATCTTTGAGCCAATACTGATGAGAGTAAGGTTCAAGTGATGCCCATTGCCCACTATTCCATTTTCTCCTCCACTGTAACAGGTCTTTCACATCTCTTCATGTGAGATAATTTACCCCATTCTACCTCTCCCTTCACCCATTATACTTCTCTTTCTCATTCCTTATTTTTGTTTTATGCCATTCCCTCAAATTTACCTTATACCCATACCCTCTGTCTATGTATATTCCTTCTCTCTGTACTGTTAGTGACACAGTTTTTAAGTTAGAAGTATCACCTTCTTATTTAAGGTTGTAGCTCTATTGAACCCCTTATATTTTCTTTTCCCTTTTTGCCTGTTTATGTTTCTCTTGGATCTTCATATTGGAGGTCAAACTTTTGGTTTAATTCTGGTCTTCCAGTTCTCATGAAAGCTTGAAATCCTTCTACTTCATTGAACAAGCATTTTCCCCTTGATGTATTATGCTTAATTTTGCTGGGTATGTGCTTCTTGGTTGTAGTCCTAGCTCCTTTACCTTCTGGAATATCATGTCCCATTACTTTTGTTCCTTTAATGTTGTAGCTACCAAGTCCTGTGTGATCTGACTATGACTCCCCATTAATTAAATTGTTTCTTTCTGGCCACTTGTAGTACTTTTTCCTTCACCTGATCATTCTGAAATTTGGCTATAATGTTCCTTATAGTTTTCATCTGGGAATCTCCTCCTAGGTGATCAGTGTATTCTTTCAATGACTATTTTGCCCTCTGGTTCCAGGACATCAGGGCAGTTTCTTTGGTAATTTCTTGAAACATGCTATCCAGGTCCCTTTTGAGACTTTCAGGTAGTCCAATGATTCTGATATAGTCTCTCTATTTTCCAGGTCAGTTGTTTTCCTGTGAGGTATTTTATATTTCCTTCAATTTTTTCATTCATTTGAATTGTTTGATCAATTCATGATGTTTCATAGAGTCACTAGCTTCTTGCCCAATTCTAACTTTAAGGTATTGTTTTCTTCAATTAGCTTTTGTAATTTCTTTTCCATTTGGCCAATTGTTCCTTTAAGGAGTTGTTTTCTTCAGTGATTTTTTTTTTGTATCTTCTTTTCCATTTGGCCAATTCTACTCTTTAAGTAGTTTTTCAACCTGTTGTCTCCTTTTTCATAATTCTGTTGAATCACTCTCATTTCTTTTCCCAATTTTTCTTCTACCTCTCATATTATTTTTAAGCTCCCTTTTAAGTTCTTCAATGAGTTTTTCTTCCTGTTTTTCTTAGGGTTTTGTCCACAGGTATCTTGCATTGTTGTCCTCTTCTGAATTTGTGTCTTGGTCTTCCCTATCACCATAGCATCTTTCTGTGGTCAAATTCACATTTTGTTGTTTTTTGCTCATCTTTTTTTTTTATGTGTTTTTAAATTTGAGCTTTGCTACCAAGGTGGTCGGAGCACTGTCTCAGCCTTCTTGTGCTAGTGGCTGCAGGTCCTGTCTGTTTACCTGATGCTGCACTGATGCCCTGAGGACCCCTGGGGACCCTCATGTCTGGTACTACACTGAAGGGGTGAGGTAGGGTGAGTGACTGGCACTACTGGAGATCATAGAGGTTTGACAGATTACCTGATCCTGAGCTAGGGTCCTAATGGTGATCTCTGGCATGTGCTGAGGCCCAGTGGGGTGATTCTGCATTTTCCAGAGGCTACACTAAAGCATGTGGAGTTCTGACTTCTGGAGATTACCGGTTTGCCTGGTGCTATGCTGAAGTGTGGAGGGCTGGTTGTTGGCTGGCACCTATCTATTTGCTTAGGCACATATAGGGTTTGTGTCTACCTGTTTGCCTGTGGCTGTGCTGAAGCACTTGGCGGTCTGGCTGCTGGAGGTGCCTATTTCCCCAGGGCTATTGTGAAAATGTAAAGATCTGGCCACTGGATCTGTAAGTCATATTTTCTATTAAAAAAAATAGAAATGTGGTGATTTTACTTGAATTTGATTTATTTTCAAATTGCATTTGTTCAAAGAATGTCAAAATATCTTTAAAAAGTTTTGGTTATATACTGAATTGGTAAACTGTACTAACTATAGTTAAATTGGTTTTGATTTTATGCACGTATAGTGAATTAAGCTTAAATATTTTCAATAAAAACAATTATGGACTCATATAACTTATATTTAAGTAAAACATTATTAGAAACACATATAACTATAAAAATATATTTCAGTAAACCATCACATGATGTGATTGATTTTTCACCATGTGTATTCCATAGCAATGACACTATGATGATTTCCAAAGTATAGAAAAAATTGGAGGCCCTCAACAAATGTACAATCTAAAGAGAAAGGCAATATAGATAAATGTATTGTACATGTTAATCAAATTCTTCATTATACATACAGAGAAGTTCCAGGTTTTCTTTTTTAATAATATAGATTGTATACACATATGAATATCCAGTATAATTTTGTTTTGAATTAGAGCCAAGTCTATACTGCCAGCCTGGATTCAATATTTGAGAAATATTTAAAATGCTTTCATGGTCATAATGATAATATTAAGGCGATATCTGTATCTATCTATGTCTTTATCTCTATAATGAAACCTAAATTTAGGAAAAACCACCACATAGTTTCAAAAGTTTTAGATCTAGAAGGAACCTTAAGGATCATATGATTTTAATACTATCATGTTATAGAAGCAGAAACTGAGGCTGGGGGGAAAGTGTTCAAAACCACACAGGTCCTCTGCTCCAAATCTTACCTTATTCTGAACTAGCTAAAGCTATTCTGATACTAATGTCAGAATAAATCAGAAATAAAAAATAATAATATTGTATTCTAGATATTTAGGGACAGTTTCCACAATTTGGATAATACAACTGACATTGATTTGTTCATTCATCCCAATTCTTCAGGGAATTTGAATTTCATTTTTCTTATCAATCGTCCAAACTGTGGGTTTCATGATACTCTGGAATTAGAAAGGATAGTTATGTGATTTTGCATAAGCAGATAAGCCTCTGTGTTCTGTTGTTTGTTTTATTTTTTGCAGTGGTAGGATGCTGTTTGATGACTTCTTCAAAACCATTTCTTTACATTTTGATGTCTCAATAATTAACTGCTGTAGAGATAACTAAAGCAGACAAACAATGGCTCTAAGGTTTGTATGTAAGGCTATAGAATTGTAGTTTAGGAGAAGTAAACTTCTTGACCTCTTGGATATATGCATTTTAATGCACTTTGTTGAAAAATGCTTTGTTCACAGTGATGAGTAAACTTCAGAATTCTGACCCTTCCTTTGTAATAAAAATGTCCCAGATGGGGAAAAAAATAGTATTGACTAAATAGTTCCACAAAGGATGATTTTTGCATATGGAATATGTAGAATACCTCCCTTTTGCAAAAATAGATTTCCCAGGACCTCTTCATTATTTCACATTAAGACTCCTCTCAGCACAGTTGAACATTGCAAGGAAACATTGCTTTTCCTACATTTGGAATTATTGTTTAAAAAATATTATGAGGCAGAAATAAAGGAATTGGAAAAGACTTGGGGTCTTTTGTCTTCCACCTAGTTCTGTCTTTCAGCTTTTCAAGTTAAATGTGACTATTTTTCTTCATCTTCCCTTTGGGTATTGCATTTGCAAACTCCATTTCCTCTGCCCCCTTGTACTGAACTTATTAAAGAGAGAAACCCTTTTCCTGAGTTAGTCTACACCTTGGTTAAAGTTCCCCTTTGCCTTCCCATAATTTCAAATGATCATAACTGAGTTCCTCATTTCAAAACCAATTGGTTCCCAATTCTCCACCTGCTCCTCAGCACTGAAAAATTTAATGGAGTATTGTCACCTTCTTACCAATGCCAGCACTCTGACTTTAAATCCTATTTTGTAGTCTTTGAACTGAAAAAAAAAATGTTTGTCTAATACTCCCAGGATAATTTGGAAGTCAAATATTAAAGAATGGTGTTTATTTTATTAAAACTTCACTACTTCTCCAGAAATCTATATAAGTTTTCTATTTGATGGTGCCAATGGGGACATTATCAAGCAAGTACACCTTCCCTTTGAAGGATATGCCATTGGAAAAATAATAACAAGAGCTTCCTGTTGGATTCTCTCTCTCTCTCTCTCTCTCTCTTTTTTAGTAACTATTATACCACAAGTATAAATTACATTTATATTTGTTATGAATTTTTCTGTTTCAAAAAGTTTGCATTTCTGAAGATGACTGGTGAAAAAAATTTAGAATATGATCTATATAAAGTATGATAACACCAAGAGTAAGGTAAAGGATAATATGCCCACAAGAAAATGTTGACTTTGTTTAATCTTCTTTTTAATCAAATTTTGGAGTCATCTCACTTCACAAAAATTGTCATGAAGTCTAAAGCAAAATCCAAAATAATTTGGTTTTAGGTTAAAGCCAAGTTGACACATTATTATTAATACTAAAGTCAATATTTTAAAAATGTTTCTAATGCTTTGATGGTAATAAATAATAATAATAATAATAATAATAATAATAATAATAATAATAATACCTCTCTCTCTCTCCTTCTCTCTCATATTGAGCATTTTTATAATCACTGACAAATAGTGCAGACAGAAACTTCAAATTGTTGCAATGATACTGTTTCCCTCTGCCTTTCTTTAGAAGGGTTGTATCAACAACATTGTAAAGGAAAACAATTTAAAAAGACCTAAGAATTCTTAATAATTCAATGAATAATCATAATTCTAGAAGGCTGATGAAGAAGTGTATCTCTGACCCCTTGGTGGAATGGTGATGGACTGGAAATGATGAATTAGATACACATTTTCAGCCAATATAATGTAAGTTTCTTTTGTCTGACTATAATTATTTATTATGAGAAAGGATTTTTATGGGGGAAAGGTGTTATAGAAGTGAGTAGGAATAGGGATAGTAATGGAAAAAAAGAGAGAGAACAGAACAAGTCTAGAAGACACAAATAAGCAAGGCGATGTTGTTAGTATTACTATGTTCACTTCTATCCACCTATCTATCCTTAGCTGTCTGTCTATCTAAACATAGATAGATTAGATGAAGATAAAAACACACATGTGTATATTTGTGTATATGCATATATATTACAAAATGTAATAGAGGAATAGTTTTGTAATAACATGCTTTTTATGGCATTTTTTGTTATATAGAAATGTTTTCATGTGTTGATAATTTTCTAGTTCATAGAAAAAATGAAATATTACATCAATTCTGTTTAAATATGTTGATGCCTCTGCATCCTACAAAGTTTTACATGATTCCTGATTGTTTATATTCATGGATTTCTTGAGAGAAGTATATGATGCTTTTGCAGGCACTGTAGGGAGATGTGAAAAGGCCACATCCATCAGACTTGTCCACTGATTCCAGGTGAATATGAGGTTATGAGTGTCTAAAAGTTCAATTGGTTTGTTACGTACAAAAACATTCAATCATGGGGAAAGATCTTTAATAATGCTCTCAAGCTTTGATGAATTAAACATGCAAACACAGAAACAATCTCATATTACTTTACCTACTGTAAATTTTGAAATTGTCTTTATGGATCAGTAAGTTATTTAATGGCCTTTCACCCCTGAGGCTACACTTCAAATTAAAGTTGTGTGAGCTTTGAGAAATAACCAATTTGAAATTATGATGTGAATTTTTATTAGAGGTGCATGAGTTTGAAGATCTCACATTATTTAGCCCCACAAGCTTACATTCTCATATACTGACATGATTTAAAGGCATAATGTTATTTTTCTTTTAGACTATTAAGTAAATCCACACATAATTCCCTACCTAAGAGGAAAATACCTCACCTAAGCACAAGTCGTATGTAATACTCATGGTTGAAACATTGTGAAGGGTAGGGAGACTCTTAGTATGTGGCCTTCTGAATTCACACACGTATGCTCTAGGATATATTAGCCAAAGTATTCCTGATTCATGGTTGGGAACATAGAATTCCATGCCCCTTATATCCATTCAGATCATAGGTTGTTGAATCTAAACTCCTCATTTTACAAATAAAGAAAGGATCAGAGAGGTTAAATGACTTGATGGAATCATAGGACCATAAATATAGAGCTGGAAGGGGTCTTAGAGACCTTAAAGTTCAACCCACTCATTTTATAAATGGAGAAACTGAGGCAGAGAGGTTAAATGACTGCCATAGAACTAGTGAGTTTTTAGGCAGGATTTCTCAGTTCTTTCTGACTCCAAGCCTACTGCTCTAATCTCTATACAACTCAGTCACATGGAATCACACAGGTAGGACGTGTTTGAGACAAGATTTAAACCCATATCAACCTGACTCCATTTCTGCTACACTATCCAATAAACCACAAGCATGATGACACATCTTCAAGGGCAAGAGCCTCACTTTAACTCCATTTCCTGGTAAAATTCTAAGAGATGACACCCCATGTAAAACAGATCATTTCTTCAGTCATTAAGTGTTTATTAGATATCTAATATCTAGTGACTGTGCTAGGCATTGGGCAGAAATACAAAGATGAATAAACCATGGCCCCAACATTCAAAAGGGCTTGTGTGACTGATAGGGCAAGGATATGCCATGTACATAGGTGTTTGAAACAAAGCAGAATGTGCTGCATGCTTCGTGTCAGCTGCTGGACACCCTTCTTCCCAAGGATGTCAGAATGAATTCAACTGGAACAATTCAGATAATTAGCTGTAACCCAAATGCTGCCACAACCTTTATTAGTCATTTCTCTTGATTTCTCCTCTATTACCAGTGCTTTGCAGACCCTGGACCATCATGATCCAGGACCACAGATAAATACAGACATTTATCAACACCCCATTATTGCCACCATCAACACCAAAGTGAAAGCACAAGGAAAGAAAGACCCAGGAACAAATGCAATAGTCATGAGGGCTACATCGTTCTTCTTAGTATCACCTAGACTTTCTTGTCCTCATTGTCATCAATCAACAATTAATTAATCGTCAAGTATTTATTAAGCACTGACGAAGCATTATGTTACATGCTAGAAATGCAAGCAGCAGCTAGGCAGGATAAAGTATTAGACCTGGGTCAAGAAGGCTTGAGTTCAAATTCTACCTCTGTTACTCAGTAACTGTGTGACCCTGGGTAAGTTCATTTAACTTCTGTCTTTCTCAGTTTCCTAACAATAGCTTTGCTCAGGAAAAGTGTGAACTGGGGTTAATAAAAGGAACTACCTCCCAAGGTAGATGTGAGAGTCTAATAAAATATTTATAAAGTGTTTTAAAATTCTTAAAGTACTATTTAAATGCTAATTATTATTAAATAAAAAAAAGAAATAATCCATACTTAGAAAAGGTTAAATTCAAATGGAAGAAGACAATAGGAAGATATATAAATATATACAAGCAAAATATAATATGGAAAAATAGAAATATATTGCAATAAAAAAAGTAAAATGCAAGAAAATTTGAAAGAAAAGACACTGGTGCTTGGGAGAAGGAATCAGAAAAAGAGACATGCAGAATATGGTGACTGACCTTCATCTTAAAGGAAAAAGAGAACTCTATGAGATGGAGATAATGGAAGAGTAATGCAAGAAGATAGGCTGGTGCAAAAGAATCAAGATGGGAGATGGAGTATTGTGTATAGTGAACAGAGAGAAGGCCAGTTTGGGTGGTAGAATATAGGAGAAGCAACAATGTTCAACAAATGTGAAAAGATAGGTCAGCACATTAAAAAAAAATCACTTACAAGGCAGCTTGAACCAAGTTACTCCACCCCCTTTCCAATATCTAAATCCACCAAATATCCTGGCAGAAATGTCAATACAATCATACTCCAGTTATTTGTAGAAGTAGCCAGTCATCTTTGCTCATTTTGTTCCTGATTTCCAGATATATGTAATATTGGGGTAGGGGCATTAATATTTTTTAATGAATTTCAGGGTTTTTTTTTTTTGGACTTCATATCAGTATGAAAAGGAAAAAAAAGTTCCATGTACATTTTTAATTGAATGATAAAACAGAAACTAGAAGGAAATTCCAGTGGAATAGATCATTATTATCCATTGCTGGCGGTTCTCTTCTGAAGATGAAAAGATAAATAAAAGATGTGATCATGCACACCAAGGACTATGCTTGAGTTTCTAGCAAAATCATTTTTATTTAAAAGCCAAACTAAGTCACTGTCTTCTTTTTCTTCCAGATCCAAGAGCTTTTATTTGGCATTTTTGTCCTGAATTCCAACTGAGACTCTGCCTTCTGGTCCTTTTCACAAAACTATCCCTCAGACACTATCAATTAATTGCAATAAAAACTTTTGCAAAAAAGAAAGATATTATCCCTCTGATTCCAAAATGAAATTGAAAATATTTTTCAGTTTCAATGTGGGCTGTAGACATTCCTCCATAAAGACTGAAAGTGCATTATAAGAGAATACTTGACTTCCTTGTTGATGATCCATCTACTATGGATATGATCTCTAATTGGGTCTAGGAATGAAGTTCTGCTTAATTTTTTTGTTGTTGGCTTATTTTTCAGTTCTGTTCAACTCTTCATGACCCTATTTGGAGCTTTCTTGGCAATGACACTGGAATGATTTCCTTCTCCAGCTCATTTCACAGATGACCTGAGGCAAATGGGGTTAAGTGACTTGTCCAGGGTCACATATTTAGTAAATATCTGAGGCTGGATTTGAACTGTTGAACAGGAGGCTTCCATGCCCAATGCTCTCTCTATTCACTATGCCACCTAACTGCCCTTTGCCTAATTTACAAGCAGGCAAATATGGAAGTATTATCAAACATAAAGGCACATGTCACTATTTAAATTTGGAAAGCAATATGCATAAAATACATTATCAGTAATAGACACAATAAAATGTATACAAAGTTATAGACCTAGAGCTGGAAGGAACCTAAGAGATCATTGAGATCAACTATCTCATTTTAAAGATGAAGGAATAAAGTCCAAAAAGGTAAAATGACTTCCCCATGGTCACACAAGTGATTTGTAAAGTTGGGTTTCTAACTCATATCCTTTTACTTCAAATGCAGCACTCTTTTCACAACAGCATTATCCCTGTGTTTATTAAATGAATAACTGAATAATCCAAAAGTCCACTTTTTAGGTAACTCATGCACATGTCTTCAAGTCAAGGCTCTTGTAGGAACAATAGCTACGTCACATAATAGGCTTTTCAAGCTAACTCACCTTCCAAATTTTCTAGAAGGATATAGAAGACTAGAGAGAGAGTTTCTGCATTTCTAAATTTTGGTATTATGGACAATGATAACTGGATGAATTGAGATCTCTGTCAAGCCCCTATTTTTCCACTGCATTCCTTTCCTAAGTGTCCCTCTTTCATATTCACTGAAACAGTCCTATGAGTGTAAGCTTTGTGGTTCAGGATCACATCTCAATACTTTCCCCATAAACCTGGGTCCCTGTTACACAATGTCCTCCTTTCTCCATCTACTGGAGACAAATTTGACTAGTGTTACAGGTCTATAAGTATTGCAGTATTAGCATAGTCTTATGTATTAAAAAATTAGCATAGTCTTATGACAAGGAGAAATCATAGCTTAAAATGAAAAGTGGTAGTGGGGAGGAGGAGTAGAATAGTTTAGCTTAAAAATAAAAGGTCAAATAAATTTTTAAAAATTGGTTAATTATATACACACTTCTATTCATCAAGTCATGATTCTACACACATATACATTGTACATATGTATATATAGACATATATACATACATACATATTTGTGTATAATGGTAGCCATCTCTATAAGGGTGAAGGGGAAGAGAAAAAAAAGGGAAAAAAGAAAGTTACTTCATAATTTTATTATGTATTTAAAACTTGTACATAATGGATTTGTAGTTTTATATACAATCATCTTCCCCCCCCCCCCATATTCTACTGTTATGGAAATGGTTCTTTTATTTCTTAGGTTCAGAACAAAATAAATAACCTTTTTTAAAAAATAAAAAAAATTGATAAATTATGTGTGTGTATGTGTATACTTCTTGTCCAGCAATTCAGTGTACTAGTTGATGTCACTTTCAAGATAATAGTAGATTCATGTGCCTGTAATTTACCATTGACTCAACAAAATGAATAAGAGTATCCTGCATACGATCCTCCAGAACTAGCAAAGTTAACATAGAATTAATAGTAATGATGCCAAGCTCTAGGTATCCAACTTTAGACTCCCAAGCTCTAGTCTCATGTCATCAATTGTCTTTTGTTCATTTCAAACCAGCTTTCCAGTAGGCATCTCAAACTCACCATACCCAAAACAGAGCTGATTATTTTTTATTCCATACTGACCATTCTTCCCAACTCCCTCATTTTTCTTGAGGGCATTACCATCCTTCAATTCACCCAAATAATGACCACCATGTGACCCTTGACTCTTTACTCTTACTTATTCCACATTTCCAATCAGATACCCAATCTCTGAATCTCTTGCATCTCTCTTCTCCACTCACGTAGATACTCATAGAGCTTCCTGAGTGATCTTTTGCCTCAATTCTCTCCCCACTCCAGTGCATCCTCCCTGCACACCTACCATTGTAATTACCATAAAGCACAAAGATGACAATGTCATCCCTCTACCCAAAATAATTTAACGACTCCCTATGATTAAATATAAGCTTCTCTGGTTGATGTCTAAAGCTCCTCATAAACTTGTCATCCTATCTTCCTAACTTGACAATGTATTATTCTCTTCCATGCATTCTATGGTCCAGCCAAACTGGTCTCTTTGCTTACACTGCATTCTACTTCCCATATCATTTCTTTTATACTAGCTGCCCCACAGGCCTGATGTGCTTCCTCCCCACAGTTGCCTATTAGAAATTGTAGTTTCATTTTAAGATTCAGCTTAGTGTTATCTTCTTCAGAGGGCTTTTTGTGGTTCTTCCCAGCTGCAAGTTTCTGTCCTCAGCCTCCACAAAAAGATTAACGTGTGTATTTTGTATACATGGGCATGCTGTTTTCCCCATTAGAATGTCAATCAATAACCAAATATTTATTCAGCACTTATTTTGTGCCAAGAACTACTTTAAGCACTGAGGATACAAATGTAATAGGGTTTTGAGAACTGGATAGCATCTTAGAATGTAGTTCAGAGGGATAGATGGCCCTCTCCTAGGCCTGAAGAGTATTTGGGACTATCATGATCTCTGAGCTTGAAGTGGGACTTGAATCAAAACCAGGAGCTCTTAAAAAGATTCACAATGTCTGTGAAACACACTAAAGGGAAAGACTGGGTACTTCAAGAGCTGAGGAGAAGCAGAATTAGGCAGATAGTTTCCCTAGCTCTGCCCAGGACTTAATGAGCTGAGTAAAAGGAATGCATAGCCTTGGGGCAACAAGCAAAAGGAGTCATGGAGAAGAGAAAGTGAAAGGAGGGTCATCAGCCCTCTACAGGATTCTTGGAAAAGAAGATTAAAAAAAAAAAAGAAAAAAGAAATAAAAGAAGATTAAAGATAAAGCTACTGCTTGTACCCACATCTCCAAGAACTGAAAGAAATTTCTTTTAAAGATTAATTTTTTTTTTCTGCAACTACATCCACATTAGCCTTATATATTAACAAAGACTTGCAACTTTTAACTCCGTATTTCCTCTGTCCCCCTTTTTTTTGCCTCTAACATAAAGAGGCTGAGGATTAGCTAGAGAAAAAAAAAATAAACAACATAAATTTACATTAGTTTGGAGAGTCAAACTTCTGCCTGTATGTTAGGAATTTGCTTCTGAGCTATTGTGATAACTAACATTTTGTCTGGTATAGGCTCCGTTAAACAACAGAGGGAAGGACAACCTCAACCTGAGAAGCCATTAGATTGCCTTTAAGATGAGGAAAAAACAACAACAACAACAACAACAATAACAGCAACAAAAACAAAAAGAGATTATCTTTGTAACAAGGTATAGTTGATTAAATCTGCAGAGAGAAAGAGTGTGGGTAGGAGAAGGTGCTTTTGATTAATAGCCAACATTGCTCTTCCCCTCCTCAACAATGATACCTATACCCACTGGTGTTACATAGGGCAAAAAACAACAGCAAGAAAAGTTCCATTCTTTTAGGGCTTCACATTCTAATGAGAGAGAAAACACATGCATAAATCACATATACAAAATAAGCACAGGCTAGATGGAAGGTGACCTTGGCAGGCAAGACATTAACTGCTGGAGAAAACTGGGAAGGCCTACTGTAGGATGAGGTGCTTAAGCTGAATCTTAAAAAAAAAAGCCATGGATTTGAGGACCAGGAAAATTAGCAGGAAGCATGGGGAAAGCCATTACAAAGGTGAGGAGTTGAAATACCTTAGTATAGAATAGGGATAGGCCAATATATTTGGAATGTAGAGTATATGGAGAAGAGTTATATTCAGGAAAACTGGAATATAGGAAGGGGCCAGGTTGTGAAGGATTTAAAGGTCAAATATTAGAGTTTATATTTGATCTTAGTGTTAATAAGAAGCCAATAGAATTTAATGGGTAAGGGGATGGCATGGTTAAAACTTCAGTAAAAAAAATCACTTTGAAGGCTGTTTGAAGGTGAATTGTAGTGGGGAGATACTTGATATAGGGAACTCAAGCAAGAAACTATTTTAAGAGTCTAGATGTGATAGGTAATGAGTTCCTGAAGCAGAATATGTGAAAGGAATAAAGGATATATATAGAAGTTGAAAACGTGCATACCTAGGTTACTATAAGGATAGTGATACACCTAGACAGAAGTAGGGAAGTTTGGATTAAGGGTATGTTTGGGGAAAAGATACTGTGTTTATTTTTTTTATTTTATTTGTCCCCAGTTACATGTAAAAAAAATAATTTTTAACATTTGTCTATAAAACTTTGAATTCAAATTCTCTCCCATTCTCCTTCCCCTCTGCAAGCAATTTGATATGTGATCCATGTGTGGTCATGCAAAACACTTCCGTGACAGTTATGTTGTAAGTTCACTCATTCCCTCTCACCTATCCCAACTTCCCCTCCACTGTAAAATATTTTTCTTGTCTGTTTTATGTGAGATAAGTTATACCATTCCACCTCTCCCTTTCTCCTTCTGCCAGTATAATCCTTTCACCCCTTAATTTTTTAAAAAATATCATCCCTTCATCTTCAACTCACCCTGTGCCTTCTGTCTCTCTCTCTGTATATATATATGTGTGTGTGTGTGTATATATATATATATATATATATATATATATACACACACACATATATACACACACATATGTATACATATATGTATATATACATATATATGTATACACACATACACATACACATACACACACACACACACACACACATATATATATAATATATATATATAAATTTTCCCTCCAATTATCCTAATACTGTGAAAGATCTCATGAGTTTCTCATCTAGGAATGTAAACAGTTCAACTCTAATAAATTCCTTATGATTTCTCTTTCCTGTTTACCTTTTCATGCTTCTCTTGGGTCTTGTATTTGAAAGTCATATTTTCTATTCCATTCTGGTCTTTTCATCAAGAATGCTTGAAAGTCCTCTACTTCCATTTTTTTTCCCCCTGAAGGATTATACTCAGTTTGCTGGGTAGGTGATTCATGGTTTCAATCCTAGCTCCTTTGACCTCTAGAAAATCATTTTCCAAGCACTCTGATCCCTTGATGTAGAAGCTACTAAGTTTTGTGTTACCCTGATTGTGGTTTCACAATACTTGAATTGTTTCTTCTGGCTGCTTTCAATATTTTCTCCTTGACCTGGGAACTCTGGAATTTGGCTATAATATTCCTAGGAGTTTTACTTTGGGGATCTCTTTCAGGAGGTGACTGGCGGATTTTTTTCCATTTCTATTTTACCCTCTGGTTCTAGAATATCAGGGCAGTTTTCCTTGATAATTTCTTTTAAAAAAAAATGATGTCTTGTGTCTTTTTTTGCCTGGATATATACTTCTAGAGAAGTAGAGAAAAAAATAAAATACAAAAAATAAAAAAATTAAACACAGTATCTTTTCCCTAAACCTATCCTTACTCCAAACTTCCCTACTGCTGTCTAGGTGTATCACTATCCTTATAGTCACATTGTCATCTATCTTTTCATTCCTCTGTTTTATAATTTCTTGATTTCTCATAGAGTCATTAACTTCCATTTGTTCCATTCTGATTTTTAAGGAGCTATTTTCTTCAATGAGTTTTGGGACCTCATTCTGCTTTTTGAGACATTCTTCTCATTGGCTGTTTGGACCTCCTTTGCCATTTGTTCTAGTCTATTTTTAAGGTTAATTTCTTCAGCATTTTTTGGTGGTCTTCTTTAGTAAGCTGTTGACTCATTTTTCATGATTTTCTTGCATCACTCTCATTTCTTTTCCCAATTTTTCCTGTACTTCTCTTACTTGATTTTCAAAATCCTTTTTGAGCTCTTCCATGGCCTGAGACCAATTCATATTGGTCTTGGAAGCTTTGGATGTAGGAGCTTTGATTTTGTTGTCTTCTGATTGCATGTTTTGATCTTCCTTGTCACCACAGTAAGATTCTATACTCAGAGTATTTTTCTTCTGTTTGCTTATGTTCCCAGCCAATTACATGAATTTTTAACTCTTTGTTAAGGTAGGACTCTGCTTCTAGTGTGGAGGGCATTCTGTCCCAAGCTTCAGGGGTTTTGTGCAGCTGTTTTCAGAGATGCTTCTAGATACCTGTAAGTTTTCACCTTTTCCAAGGTGGTATGATCTAAGGAGAGGTGTTTACTCCTCTCCTGCCTGTGCTCTGGTCTGTGAGTGACCACAAGCACTCTTTTCTGCCCTGAAACTATGAGGAGGGTTTTCTCTTCACCGTTGCCACAAGCTCTGCTATGCCAGTGCTCCTCTTTGCCCCAGGACTGCCACCCAGGACTACAACCCAGATCTAAGTAGGAGCAAAGCAGCAGAGCCCTGCCTCAGTGCTAGCAAAGTGACCACTGTAATGTCCTTCTGATCATTTGTTTGATCTCCTTACCATCTATGACCTGAAAGCTTTGGAAGCAACTGGTTACCACTGCTTCCGTTGCTGATTCAGTCAGTCCCAAGGCCTGCTCCTGCTTTGCTGTGGCCAGGGCTGTGCTGGGACTGGGGTTGTACTGCACTTCTCTCTCACTAAGGTCAGACAGATCCTTACTACTGACACTCTAAGTTGTCTTTAGCATTTGTGGGTTGAGAAGTCTGGAAACCACCAGTGCTGCCAGTGAGGCATTTCCCTGAGGCCTGTTAGAGGGTTTCTGGGTCCTGGTCTGTGCTGGTGTGTCCTTTGCTGGACTGTGGTCCCCTTTCAGCCTGGTGCAATAGATGTTTCTGGTTGACCTTCCTGGTTGTCTTGTGCTAGAAATTTGTTTCACTCTGTCATTTTGTGTGTTCTGCTGCTCTAGAATTTTTTTAGATTCATTTCTAAAGATATTTGGAGGAGTTTGGGGGTTGGCTCAGTTGAGTTCCTGCCTTTACTCCATCATCTTGGCTATTCCTCTGAATTTAATTTTTAACATCTTAGATTTGAGATTTGTATAGTATATCCGATGTGAAATGTTCAAGAGGAAGTTGATGATGTTGAGCTAGAACTCAGGAGATAGACAAAGGTTGGAAGAATAAATTATTTGCGTAGAGATGATAATGTAACCAAGTGAGAGAGTATAGGAAGAAAAGAGAGTAGGGCCCAGGACAGAATCTTGAGGGAAATCCACAGTTATTGCACATGATATACATGAAGATCCAGCAAAGGAGAATGAAAGTGAGTATCAGACTGGTAGGAGGAAAAGCAAAACAAGGAAGAGTCAGGAAAACTCAGAGATGATAAAGGAGCTTGGAAGAGTTTAAGTAATCAACATTGTTAAATGCTACTGATAAGGCAAGAACAATGATTGAGAAATACCTATTACATTTGACAGTTAAGAAATCTCTGATAAATTTAGAGAGAACATTTTCAGAAAGCTCTTAATGTTTATGTTGTTTATTATAATAAAAAATTTTGCAGAAATGAGAAAGTTGGTGTGTGAGTCAGTAGTTTTTAACATTCCATCACCTTTTCTTGGCAATGTAAAAATAGTTTTTTTTCTCAAGTCTTTGTTATCTTTTCCTCTTTTAAAATCCTTGAAAAATTCATCGCTTAACATTTTGATCTACAACATGGAGCCCTCAGTGTTTAATTGACTTAATGCAGGTATTTTTTCTATTTTATTCCCATTAATGACATTTCCTTTTCTTTATGTTATCAAATGGGAAATATAATCACTGATGATGAAAATAATTATTAAAATCTTTTTAAAAACGTCTTCTTATTTATCTCTTAGTTTAATCCTTAAGTGACCTTAGGATGAATTTGATTACTTGGGGTGAATTTGCTTATTTGGGTGTCATGGCAAAACTTTATTTTTTTTTTATGGTGGTCGTTCCTCTGCTTCTGTCTGTTTTATGAGGTGATACTCTTCAGTCTTCTAGTATCTTCCTTTTTAAGTTTTTGTGGTTATAAATGGTGCTGCTCTTTGGTTTTTGTTTCTTTCCATTGACAAGGAGATTATTTTTTGGCTTAGGTGTTTTTTAGGATTCTAGGTCTCCTTTTTGTATTGATTCACATTGTTTAGACAATCTTGCACAACAATAAAGAGCTGTGTCAATATATGTCCTTTTATCCATTTCTAACTTTTTGGCATTAATAGACTTTAAAAATAGGTCATATTAGAATTCAACCAATGGCATGCCATATTATCATCTTATTATTTCTCATAGTTTTAGATTGATTTTGATCTTTGCTTTAATAACCTAATGGTCTGACTATGCACATTTAGACATTTCTTGTCTATTAAAATATGACAAAATATATGTTAAATATTTATATTAGATATTCATGATGTCTAGCACCTCCTGAACTTCTCTCAAAGAAGGTATTAATGATATATAGGTGTGGGATTCTATAATTTTTTACCTTTTTTGATTTCTTATTCCTAAACTCCATTTTTTCCATAGGATTTTTCACTATTCTCCCCTATCCCCACCTACACATTGAAATCATTGCATTGTAAAACATATGTTGATTTAATATGGTTTGTCTTATAAAGTTCCCCATGGAATTTATTTTTCTCCTCATGCTACTGCACACCAGATGATGGCACATAAGCTGCAGTTATTTTCATGGTGACATTGTGAACACTGTAATATAAGATAACTAAATATTCCATGAAAAGCTATACAATAAAACCACTCCAGTAATTTTTTTATTTGCCTCCTTGAATACAATTGTTAACCTTATTTCCACATAATACAAATTCTTCCCTCTCACTATGATTTCACTTACAGTGAGAAGATTAAGACTGATGCAATTTGGTTACCTCTTGAAGCATGACTTATTAGAGAAAAACCATAATAAATAGGGCATGGCCATTAGGACTTTGTCTTACATTGCAGATATAGGGGAAAGGGAGACATGTTTAAGCTCTATCATCCTCCTTTTCCCACTTTTCTCTACTTTGTGCTCCTCTAAATGCTTAGTGCCACAAAGCAACAATTTTGAGCCTCCAAACTTGCTCACAGGCCAACCTTCCCTCACAGCTCCATGCATACTTCCCCTACCTCCTGCCTCCATTTAGGCATTATATTATTTATGTTGCATTGGGACTGGATTTGCTGGAGAATGGGCCAACGCTTCTGCCAGAATAATTTCACTAAGTGTACCACCTCTACCCTACAAATGAATTTACCCCAGGCAAAGGTATTACAGTTTATGGTTCTGTTGGTAAAGCACAATAAATCTTAGTCAATTTGGGGGGTTGAAACTGGGGAAAGTATTGATTATATGGCATGATGAAATAGAAAAAATTGCTTAACTTAAACTTTTTTAAGAAAACATAAATATATTTGTTTATTAAAAAAAACTATGCCAACTAACTAGTTTAACTTAAATTTAAATTTGGCATTTTTCAGACCTGTCTAGCAACTAAAGAGTGTCAATTTTTTAAAGCAGCAATTTAAAATATGCCTTTCAAAGTTCTTTGGTTTATCATTCACATTATTGAAGAATAGTTGTGAGATAAATGGGAAAGAATGGAAGATAGAAATGAAAGTGATTTCTATTAAATAGAATCAAATCTTCAACCTTGGAGTTGGGAGAGATCATAGAGGTATTTTATTCTAACCCCTATACCAAAATAGGAATTCAACACAGAAAAGAGTCCAAGTGGTATTTAATAATCCAATGGTCTGACTATTCACATTTAGTCATTTCTTGTCTATTAAAATATAACAAAATATATTTTAAATATTTATATTATATGTCCATGATGTCTAGGACTTTCTGAACTTCTCTCAAAGAAGGTATTGATGATATATAGGTGTGGGGTTCTATAATTTTTTACCTTTTTTGATTTCTTATTCCTAAACTCCATTTTTTTCCACAGGAAAAAGCTACTAAGTAAAGAGCTAATATACAATAACAGGGGGCTTACTACACCAGTAACTAGGGAATAACAACTGGGGGTTCTTCCTCCTGGATTTGGAGGTCATTTAAATCACTTGCAGTCTTTCAGCTTAGAAAAACAAAACAAAACAAAACAAAACAAAACACCTAGTCAGCATAAAGAATGAATTATAGTAAGCTGTCATATACAGATTGCTTCTCTCCCTTGTCTTCCTACTATTCCTGCAGTCCAGATGACCTCCTCACCAGTCTGGGTAGTCGTCCCCTATACCAACACCATTCCTGAAGTTGTCTTGTAGTGTTGCTATTTTTTTTTCTTCCTCATAAAGCTAGAGTGAATTGAGGGAAAACTTTTTACTACTTGCCATGTGTCTAGCTTCTGCTGCCATAGGAGCAACAACTGTTAGTTATATCTCTGAGGCTCATGACTATTTGATTCAACCTGGTCCCAGTTTCCTTTTTTAAACATATAAAAAAAAATCTTCTACCTAGTTCCTTCTAAAACAAATAAATTGAAATACATATTTAAGCATCCATATTGAAATTTTCCCTTAGTATTATTTTTGAATGCCTTTTAAAATGCAGAGATCTGAATTCTCTCATTTAGTGCCTCTATTTACAAAATGTGCCCTTTTCCAATTCTGCTCATTAGCAGCTGCCTTTGTGAGCTGCCCCATTGTCCTTGGTGCTTAAGTATCACTTCCAAAATAATCTCCAATTCCTCTTCTCAGGAGACTAGCCACTTTGTGTTTGCTTTCCCAATTGGACCTGTATGTATACAGTGCATGACTAATTTTTTTTTTTTTGCAAAAGCAGCTGCCAGAAATATTTGAGCACATGCAAGCCCACATTTCCACCCACCAACACAACTGCACTTGTTTTAAAAAAAAAAAGATGTTACAAATAAGAATAAAAATAAGTTTTTTAAATGTCAAAGGAAGTTAAAGGTGACACATTTCAACATATGAGTCTGAATCTAAACATGGATCTTTCTAGGTCCATAAAAGGAGCACCCAAAGATAGCAAACAGCAGGGGACTAAGGACTGAATCAGTTCACCCTGGCAATGGATGACCTGATCCCTTAATCCATCTGTCTTTTTATATGAGAATGCTATGCTAATTAGCCACGTAAATTGTTTCCCAATGACATTAATTTTGTGACTTTTTGTTATTCTGGTGTTTGACTTTCACTGTGATAAAAAATAAACAACAGGAAATTTCTGATTTAGATGGTTCTGATCATGATAAACTCCGATGAGGCTGCAATGTCGTAGGCAAATATACATAAGCAGCAACCTTAATCAGTATTGGGGACAGGCAGAGGACTTCAGCTTGCTATATAATCGTTCCCTTTAGCTTCTAAAACATTACATCAAAACACTTGAAATGTAGAAGCATAATTCACAGAGAACTTTTAGCAAATGCAATTTTCATTGCCCCATTTTCTTTGGAGAAAATCAAGACTTGAATATTAACATGGAGGAAGTAATGGAACAGATAGTCGTGATGGGAAATCTTATTAGTAAACAAGAGCTGCATCTGAAAAAATATTGTCATTAAAAGCTATGTAGTAGTTAATTGAGTTTGATATGAAATTTAGTGTTGGAAAGTTAATGACTAATGCAGCTATTTCACAGAGCTTGGTTACTGCAGGCTCCATAATGATCTCCTTTTGCTTCATAGCAACAATGAAATTAACCTCTCTTTTGTCCTGCAGGTGTTGTGTTCTGATAATGCATATCCTTTACAAGTATGGGCACATTATTTGCTTTGCATACAAATTAAACAGAAAGGGGAATCAATATTAGAATAATGGAAATTTGGGGGATATTCTTATGCTAAGAACACTCAGAATTACAGCATAGTAAATCAAAATCCCCAAAACCAGTTTCTGGGAAATGGCCTTAAAATATGATTATCAACACTTAAAGAAAGAGGGGGGTGATGGTGAGGGATTTATGGATCATTTTGGATAATTTTTTTATTAGTATGAAATAAACTCATTAAGAAGCAGTATATTTTGTTTGCTAGTAAGAAGTACCACAGAGAAATATTTATTATTTAAAATATCCTAAACAAATCTTCAGCTGGAACTTTGGGAATCTCTTATGGAATAAAAAAAATGATCACTAACTTCAGTTTTTTCTCTCTATATTAGTGTCAAGAAAGGGAAAAAATGGAGAGGGTTTTGTTTTTCCCTCAAAAAAAAAAAGAGTGTTTGTAGTTTATGGAAAGTATGTAGTCCAACTATATAAATGTGTTATATTACAGCTAAAAGACAAAAAAACTCAATTTTCATTTGGATATATTTGGATTAATATTCATTATTCAGTTTCAATAAAAACCTCATTCTTCTTTTGTATCTCCACAGTGTTTCTCTATTACATGGGACTGTATTTATTTCTCATTCTGAGCTTTCCTTTTAAATTATTGAATAAGCTGTTCTATTAAACTTCTTCTCAATGAGGGAAGCTTGTGGGAATAAAAGGAGGAAGATAGAACTTTCTAATTTTGTTGAAAAAGACAGGTTTTACTCTATGAAAATAACATCCTGTAGGTTTAAAATGGCTTCTATCATGTGGCTCTTCCTGTTTTCAGGGAGGCTGATGTAGCATCACTCTTACATGCCTGGGTGGCACAGTGGGTCAGATGTTGAGCCTGAATTCCGGAGCACCTCAGTTCAAATCCAGCTTAAGACATTACTAGTGGGCAAATCACTTAGACCCTATTTGCTTCAGTTTCCTGATAAATGTGGATAAAAACAGCATCTAGATTTCTAAGGCCTTCCTGAGGGTAAAATGAGATAATATTTGTTAAGTACTTTTCAAACCTTAACATGCTACAAAAATGCTACTAATATTTTTTTTAAAGCCTGATGATATATCTGTGTTTATAGGATGCAAAATTTCTCACATGCATGCATATAAGATAAGCCCTTTTCTCTTAGGATGAATACTGTTCATTATGTTTATCAATTTTAAATGATTAATAAGACAATTGGAGAGATTTGGAATGAGTGAAATGAGAATAAATGAAATTATGAGCATTTTGTCTAGAAATAAATTGGACCCTTAACATATACTTCTGCTGACTTTTACCCATTAGCAGAAATAGCTCTGCTGTTTATATTCCCAAGATACCCTTTATTCTCCTTCCATAAATGATAACATAGGGGATATATTTGATGGTCTTAGTTATCATCTACTGGGTTCCATGTTTGTTATTTGTTTCTAAAATCCAAAAGCAGAGTGGAATTTGAAGTACAATAATAATCATTAATAATTTATAAAGTACCCATCTCCAAAACAGAATCTGTGATGCTATACACAATAATAAGCACAAATTAAACCAACTGGGCTCTGTGCCCAGAAAATCAGCCAAACAATCACACAATGGGCAAAGAAATAACATGCATGGGGGGAGAGAAAAAAGTGAAAACAATGCATGAAAGACTTATAAACAGAACATCCAGAGAGAAAGTAGGATTCCAAGAGACAAGGGGAAATAAAAATAATTTGAAGTTATCCCTCCTGGTATCCTAACTGTGCTGTAATATTCAAAAGTCATAAAGATTTTTCAGATTATTATTCAGACAGTCTGAAAATTATAGGAGTCCATTTTACATGCATGGCTCACCTATCAATGATAGTTCTGGATGACTTAATAAGTCACGGGACTACCAGCTTTGTTCTTCTTCAATGAGGATTTCCTGTTCCTCTTTCCTTCACTTTTCTAACTACTTCTACTGCACAGGGCCACCCACTTTATTCCACCACTTCTTGGTTAGTCAATAAGCAGCTGTAGGACTGACAATGATGAAGGAAGCTTGTTGTTCATTCATTTTTCAGTCATGTTCAACTCTTCATGATCCCATTTGGGGTTTTCTTGGCAAAGATGCTGAAATTGTTTGCCATTTCCTTCTCCAGATCATTTTACAGTTGAGGAAACTGAGGCAAACATGGTTAAATGAATTGCCCAGGATCACAACTACACAGATTTGAACTCAGGAAGGTGAGTATTCCTACCTCCAGGCCTGGCATTCTATCCACTGCACCACCTAGTTGCCCTGAAGGGAGACAAAAGGGCAAATTCCTATTTCTGCTTTTCCCCAGCATGTTGCCATTCTACTACTGTAACTCCTTCAGTCCCAGCACTTTGTCTTCAGAATTTTGTTCTTAAGTTTATTGGTCCCACCTCTACATTAACTTCTTTAGGGACATTCCCAGGGCAGCTTAAGCTTATTTTGCCTCTTGAATGTGAATGAATTATACTTCAGAGTTTTGTTTTGAGAGACCTACTATTAGTATCTCTTCTAGACTTTGTCTTTCACTGCAGGAATTAAGTGAAATGTTTTAAGAGCATATGCACTTACCCACAAAAATATATTCGGTTCTGTAGGGGATAGGGACGGAACCTGTGATTTTATTGGTATAGGAAGTTTTCAGATGAATAAACTCTATATCCCAATGTAGTTTATCACTTTCACAACTTATAGTGTCATACAGCCTAGAGAGGTAACATAACTTGTCCTTGGTCACACAATATGTATCTCAGTTTTCTATCTGACTCTGAGACCAATTATTTATTTATTAAATCACATGTTTTTCTTAGGGTCATCAGCATATTTAGTGGTGATTCGTAATGGGGAAAAATTATGGCTTTTTTGAATAGCCTTTGATAGGTCGACTTCAGAAACATCATTAAATATCATTATTTTTTTCCTATAAGAAAAAAAAACATTGTGAGTTACCAACATAAGGCATAGACACAGACTTTTAGACTCAATTCTGTAAGTTATGAATTGCCTATATTCCAAAATTGTCTAAGCTAGTGAGTGAAAGAAATTATTTTCAGACTTTGAGGGCTATAATGGGGATAACCAGAGGTTATAAATTCCCTGTCGCTACATCACTACAGGATTATGAGGCTACTTTTTAGTTGTGATGGTTTAAACCAAAGCACAGCTTTCTTGGTACAATGGCTTGGAAAACCAGAGTATGTGGGAAGGTATATGATTACCACAAGGGGGAACATGGAGTCCAATGCATATTTTCTCTTAACCCCAGTACAAGCTCTTTTGCATTCTCAGGTCAGATCTCTTTTAGCAAAGAGGAACAGGGAAATGATGCTGTTAACTGGATAGACATTCTGCTGCTACAATCTGGCTGTGCAAACTTGCTTTCAGTAAACTGTATCAAGGACTTAATTTGTATAGGTACTAGAGAGTATGTGGCAAGACAGGGTTGGAAGTCATTAGGAGATTCAATAACCTTTAAAAAACCCCAAACACATCTCTTTTTTTCTCATAGGGAAGAAAATGTCAAAAAAATACATGTTTTGATTTGATTGGTGATAGGAATCTATAGCCTTTAATTTTTGCCTTCAAAACCTGGATGTTCCAAATGCCATCTTTTTATATAAGTGAGTGGCTCTTAGCATTTTTTTTTGTGTGGTGACATAGGCCCTTTTGGTAGTCTGGAGAAACCTAGGAGCTACTTCCCAGAATATTGTTTGAAAGTTCATAAAATAGCATAGGTAGGGTTCCAAAAGATATTAATTATATTAAAATAAACTTGTCAATTATATATGTATAATTGACATAGATATGTTATGCATATATAATTATTGTTGACTGTCTAATATATGTTTCATGTATATATTATGTATGATGTTTTAAGATGATTCAGAGATAAAAACAAATATATATGACATTATTTATCTATCTATCTAAATCCAGGTATCCTAGTTAAGAATTCCTGATTAAGGTTCTCTTAGTTTTGCACTATCTTCAGAAGGTTATCAAAGTATTTCATTGTAGAATCCTTATAAATGGGTCAGGGAGCCTGAGAAGGATGAATTTTTTACTTTGCATTCAGGGTCAAATATTCCCTAGGGATACATGATCCTAGCAATATACCTCTGCTTGATAAAGTAGGAACAGCATTCATTTTCTGTTAACAACTTGTTCTAATATATAATGAGAAGGAAAGGCAGGAAACTTTCTTGAAAAAAAAGTCTAAAAGTATTTGACATGGAATCCATATAAAATGATAAATGTGACAAAAATTAAAGCATGGTGTTTTGTACACAGCATGTAGAACAAACCAGTAGGCATTCATTAATAAATGTCAATTAGATGATAACAAAGGTGATGATGATGATGATGATGGTGATGATCTTGTGCTGAATGAGGGCAATGAAACAATGCTTAGGGAGATAAAATTTTGCTTTCAGGATACTATTTATTGAATTGGGAAAATTAATTTCCTAAATGGTAACTTGATATTAAGGGATAGCCATTCACATAGGGTGCTTTACAATCAGAAAATGTTTGTCTTTCTCTCCCTTCATATCACCATAATTAATCAGATTTAATTATCAGAAAATGGAATCAATCCTGGGCCAGTTTAACTAGCACTGCTGTTAACAACCTGAAAATCTTCCCTGATGCAAATATTGCAAATTGCAGCTCTAGGGTCATTTGAGCAGAAGGTACCACTGGGAGAACATTACAGTTCTGGCAGGGGTGTGTGTGTGTGTGTGTGTGTGTGTGTGTGTGTGTGTGTGTGTGTGTGTGAATACATAAAGAGCAAATGTTTGTGTGTAAAAATTAATCACTAATGCCTGGCTATATATTGTGTAACATCTTAATCATTTCTGACACGTTGATATATTAGCCCTCAAAACTGACATCTTGGAGGTAGTGTGGCACTGTGGAAAACTATTGGATTGGGAATCAGGGAACCTGGGTTGGAATCCTGCTTTTGCTACTTACTCTCTATTTTACTTCAGATAAGCTACTCAAACTTTCTAGCCTTTTTTGCTCACTGTTAAAACATGGAAGTACTACTTTTTGTCTTCAATTGTTTCAGTCACTTCTAACTCTTTGGCATCTAATTTGAGATTTTCTTGGCAAAGATACTAGAGTGGTTTGTCATTTCCTTCTCCAGTTCTTTACAGATGAGGAAACTAAGGCAGACAGCATTAAGTGACTTGCCCAGAGTCACATAGCTAGTAAGTGTCTGAGGCCAGATTTGAACTAAGGAAGATGAGTCTTCCTTACTCTAGACCTGATAGTCTATCCACTGTGCCACCTAGCTGCCCCTATTTTGAGGTGATTGGTTTATTTTGTAATCCTATAGATTTTATCTTTTGTGTTTAAAAATCATTTCTAAGCAGGGGCCCATAGACTTCACTAGTGTACCAAAGGTGTCCTAGATACAAAAAGTTATGAACCCCTAAACACAATGAAAGACTTCAACTTCCTCTTAAAATGTTTCCACGCAAAGCAGATATGGCAGTGACAAGAAAACCTCTATACTTTTTTTCCTCCAGAGTTGTTGATGCCTTGTAATATAAGAATCAAAGGATACCAATAATGTAGGAGAGAAATAATAACTTATATATATGTCACATACATATTGTATATGGTGTTTTAAGATGATTCATAGATAAAAACAAATATATACACATGTATCTGTCTATATATATGTATGTGTGTGTATGTGTTTATGTGTGTGCATGTGTGTGTGTGTGTGTGTGTGTGTGTGCTTGTGTATGTAGTTTGATCCTCACAAAAAACCTACAAGGTAGGTACTATTAACATCTCCGCTTCAGAGATTAGGAAGCTGGGGCTGAGAAAGACTAAGTCACTTGCCCAGGGTCACACAAGTAGTAAATGTCTAAGGCTAGATATGAACCACAATGGCTACCTAATCACCTCAGAGCCCAATTTGGATTCTTACAGAATAGCAGAAGAGATTTAGTAATTCTTTTTGTTTGTTTGTTTTAATAATTACACTGACCCATTTATTTATTTTTTTTTTTATTGATACTGAAAATTCTTGAAATGAAATGCCCACCTCAAAGGACCTGAGTCTTGAGTAGAGGCATGAGGAGGAAGTAACAGTTTGTGCTCATGTTTCAAAATCACATCTTTTTCACAAAGTAATTTTATAGATGCACCTTGTTATAGAATCACATGCTTCTTGTAGATAGATTCAATTATTTCTAGATGTACTAAATGGCAAGTCCAGCTCACTAATTACACTTTCTGGATGGTTTTGAGCTGGAAGAAATACATTAGAGAAATGTAAAATAAATAGCCATAAGTAATAACTGCAAAGACGATCATCATCCCAATAAAAGGCTCACCCAATATGCTGACATGAAATGAGAAGTTGTATTACAACTTACATACAAATTTACATCTTGATGTCTGGGGAAAAGAAAATCCACCAAATGCAGTAAATTTAGATACTATCTAAAGGACATTCAATGAACTTGCATAAAAAAAAATTTACAAAGCATTTTGTTTCATACAATCCTTACCTTTAGTACTAGACAGATGTATCAAATAAGCCACAAGAGGCTGCATATAACCAACAACACTCCTGAGTTCAGTTGGAACCAGATTAAAATATAGTTGGGAAACATTTAACAAAATAAATAAACATACAAGAAAACACAGATAATATCACATTTAAAAACTGGGAAAAATGCAACCGATGAGGATCTTTATATATGGATTAGTGACTACCAATTCTATTTGATACCATGTGGCTTACAGAATTCCAACTTCTTTTTCTGAGGAGAGACCAGTAAAGGAAAGGATGGACAGGATAGTGATGCTAGATTAAGTTGAATCTCATCAAAACTTTTCTCTAATACCTAATTACTTCTTTAGCACCTTTGAAAAATATGACATGAAGAAAGAATTATAAAAAAAGACAGTTAATATTCTATAGAAAAGGGATGTCTGTTTGTTTTTCTTTGAATATTATCTAGATACCACTCATCTATTTAAACTCCTTTAGATGGCCCTCAGTGCCAGTCCAATAAAGCATGAAATGATCCAGACATTCAAGTCTTTCCACAAAAAGGGCTCTAGTTTACCTATCTGACATATTATTTTACTTCATCTGTTCAAACTGTTCTACTCTCTAACACCTCTCACCTCTTTTCATTCTTCTCTCATCAGTCTGTCTTTGTTCATGGCATGTCCAACAGAGTCACCACTCCTCTCTCTATTTCTTTAAGTATATACATTCTTTCAAAGTCTAATTCTGGTGCAAGCCAGAATTAAAAAGCCATATCCATCATGAACACTTCTCTGCCCTTGCAACCATGTCATCCCCTGTGTACTAAAATTTGGTGACTTCCTGTTACCTCTTGGACCAATTAAAAATCCTCTATTTTGTTTTTAGTCTTTTGTAACCTGGTCCTTTCCTACATTTCCAGATTTCTTACACCTTGATCCCCTCAAAATATTCTGAAATTCAATGACACTATCCTCATTGCTTTTCCTCACACTGGACATTTCATCTCTCAGTTTGCAGAAGCATTCACCCTCACTGTCCCACATGCCTGAGACAGTCACCAACTTCAGCTTCACATCCTGACTTCCTTGCTTTTCTTCAGAGATCACTAAAATCTCAGCTTCTGCAAGAAGCTTTTCCCTTTCTTCCTTAATCTTAGTGCCTTCTCTCTATAATTACCCCAAATGTATCAAATGTATACATAAATATGCATATGTATAGGTGTACATATTGCTTGTTCATAGCTATTTGCATAGTGTTTCTCCATTGTGCATCACACAGTGTCTGGCACATCCTAGATGTTTATAAATGCTTACTGATTGACTCTCCAGCTTAAAATTTCTCTTCAACTTTTGCCTGCATTTTTAAAAAAATTATCTTACTCTCACTTATATAATAGTTGTTTGTATATCCCTCATTACATTGTGGCATCCTTGATAATAGAGCTTTTGCCCTAGGAATCTTTCTTTGTGTTTACAGGGCCTACAAGAGTGCCTCGAAAATAGGAGGCATTTAAGAAATATTTGTCAAATGGAATTAAAGCTTTTTAACTTCTATACTATTTTCTGTATGTAGAACTTTTCTTAAAAATTCCTGAAAAAAATGCAAGGAACCTCCAAATAAACAGAAGATAGGTCATGCATGAAGGTATACGAGATAAAATTATAAGAAATTTCTGGATAAATATTACTGGAATAGAACTAGAAAACTGAGGTGGGTTTTAGCAGGAAGTGAGATATTCTTTATTGTAATTTCATAGAAGACAATTGGCAAATCTAGTATTAGTATTTTATTCAAAAGAGGAACCTCATATGTGAACCATGTTCTATATCTTCTACAATTATAACTTTGTGGATTGACATTTGATATCCATAACAATGATGCTCAAAGAATTTCAAGTAAATTCTCAATAGTCAAAGGGGATTGAATTATCTAGCCTCAGTGCTAAATAGCTATTGTAGTCTGATTCTTTGATGCTGACTAATTTAAAGCTTTCATCTAGTCTGTGATATACATGGGGACACATATTCTACAGGGCTTATTCATCAGTAAATATATCTTAGAGGGCTATGGAAAATGGATATTGAGATAGCCAAGAATTAAACAACAAAATAAATGAGAGCAGGCTTTGCTGCCTTGGGAAGTTGCAAAGTTCTTTTCAACTTTCCCCTTTTCATTATTACCACTATCAACAAATATACATTTTATGCTAGGCAGCTAGGTGGCACAGTGGATAGAGCTCCAGATCTGGAGTTAGGAACAGCTAAGTTCAAATCCAGCCTCAGATGTCAGCTGTGTGAGCCTGGGCAAGTCACTTATTAACCCTGTTGGCCTCAGTTTCTTCATCTGTAAAATGATCTGGAAAAGAAATGGCAAACCATTCCAGTATCTTTCCCAAGAAAAACTCAAATGAGGTCACAAAGAGTTGGATATGACTGAACAACCACAAATATTTTATACTCTTCCAGGCACTGTGCTTAGCCCTAGGGATATAAAGAAAGGAAAAAAATTTGGTGCCTCACCTCAAGGAATTCACATGTTTTGTTGAAGACCACTCCTTAAGCAAAAAGAATTGTGGAGTAGTGTAAAGAATCTTATCAAATAAATGTAAGATCAAATAAAAGTTGATATTCTATGTTGAGAATTAAGGATTATCAATGCATAACAAATACCTCCTGCTATGTTCAAAATATAGAGAGTGTGCAAGGACAAGCCACAAGATTTTGAATAGTTACCAGTGGCAATTATGTGGAACGTCATGAATGAGAGCCACACATGATGGACAGGTATGGATAGGTTGCACTCTGAATTGTTGAAGAGAATACCCATATTTGAAGAACAAAGATTCAATCAAACATCAGAGCAAATCAGATAAAATTAGAAGTAACAAGAATATTTGCTTAACTAAGCCTATTTTTCCAACAAATCTGGATGAATTGGAGTTTAATGTATTTCAATCAATTACTTAATCACTTTGGGTCTCAGTTTCCTCATTTATAAAATGAATGTTCAATGAAATGGTCTTAAAGGTCTTTTCAGCCTCTAAAGATCAATGTTTGATTCCGTCACCAGGACACACAAACTGCCTTTACAAGAGGTGGCTAATTTGTTCAAATGTGGCCAATAGTTTATTGATTCGATTCTATTAATCAAATGATATGTTTCCTCAGAAAGTATAAAACAACAGGCTAAACAATGGATTTAGGTATCACAAATTTATATGGGAGTTGCCTGACATTATTATGAATTTTCACTTTCTACAGTACCATCTCTTCTACAAAATGGGAATGACTATGTTATGGCTAAAACTTCTCAGTTGTTATTCCCTTGGGGTGCTAAGGCAGGCAATGTTTTCCATTGTTCGGATGTTATTTAGTCTCAGTCATGTTCAACTCTGAGTGACCCCATTTGGGGTCTTCTTGGCAAAGATGCTGGAATAGTTTGCCAATTCCTTCTCCAGTTCATTTTACAGTTAAAAAAACTGAGGCAAAAAGGATTAAGTGACTTGCCCAGGGTCACACAGGTAGTAAGTGAATGAGGCTGGATTTGAACTTAGCTCTTTCCATCTCCAAGCCAGCACTCTATCTACTATGTCACCTCGGTGCTTCATTGTTTTGATAGAAAAGAATACTGATGGCTTTTAATTTATGCAATGGGGAATTGATAGAACAGTAAAATAATAAAAAAGTGAACCCATTCATACTTTATCCAAATGTGTTCAAATTTGCAGTGTTGCTATAACAATCGGTTATTCAAAATAAATAAATAAATAAAACTTTTCTATGAAGTCTGTTTGTACTTTCCAATCTCACCTGAAAGTTCTCTTATCTTAGATTCTAGGTGATCCTCCTTGATTTCTGCACTGATTGCTTATATAGCAATAACAGATTTTAATAAATAACATCTTAGAGTCAGTACAGTTGGAAAGAATTAAAAATATACCAAAGTGTTTCCCAAGCATAATTCAGCTACATCAATACCAAATCATCATGACAATAATTATTTATGGTAATTTTAAAAAATTCTTATCAGTAGGAGAATACTGCAAAGCCTTTCCTTTCATCCTTCTTTCTGAAACATTTATATCTGACTTAGTCTCTGCTGTTTCGAAGTCCGATGTCCTGCAGCAAATGTTGCCAGCAATACTGAATACTTTCAATTAGTAGTTCTCTACTTCTCTGGTCGCTAAGCAACTGACCTGTGGTGAAGAATACATAATGATCTTCTGCATAGCCACCTTGAGTGGCAGAACATGTAGGCTTCAGAAGTTCCATTTGCTCTCTAGTATTGATGGTACTATAGCCTGTAAATTACATGGCAGTGTTTAATATTGCTTTGATATAATAAACTTAGAGAGTAAAATGGACACTGAAATATATGAGTATGCACATAATACATAAAACACCATCCTTTTCCTTTCATGTTCAACATCATCTTGTTTTTTCTAAAGAAGCAATCAGTTTTATATGCTTAACATAATATAAAATTATATTACATAGAGTATATAGGTTAATCATTAATGAAAACAGAATTCAGTGGAACAGTAGAGATAGTATAAAGGATGAGGAAAGAGCAACTGGTAGATAAATAATGCCGCTTTGTATTAGGGGAAATAGTGCAAAGACACATAATGGAAAAAATGCAAATGGAAAACTATGAAATGAGTTAAACTGAGAAATATGTACATGTTTAGTCATGTGTCCCTAAAGGTCTAAAAGTGAAATATGTCAATGGGATTTAGTAAGAAAATTGCTGCTTTCCCCTTTGATTCTTTTCACTCACCATATTAAGCAGATTTTAAAAATGAGATTTGATTCCATAGAATTCCAAGTACACAGACCCATAGTAAATTAATTGAGTAGCCTAGGTGGATTTTATATAGCCTATGTTAATATAGAGATTTTTAGAAGGGAGACTAGGTTTTTCTATGCTTGCAGTTTGTCTGCATTACATGATTCATTGTCACATCCTCTTTAAAATAGAGATATTGTCTCCCTTTGTGTACGTACTCTGATTTTAGGTATAAGGTACAGTGTTGTTTTTTTTTCTTTCTGTCACAATTATCAAGGTCAATCTACTTTATTATACAGCATGCTAGTTTCAAGCAGTAGTGTCACTGTTACTATGAATAATAAGAAACAATGGTAAGGTGAACTCAAATCTAAAGGACTAGCATATTAACATCTACGAATAAAGGAAAAAATGAATTGCTTAAAAAAATCCATCTGAGACTGTATGATGTACTTGAAATTTAAAACAGGAATCTCATTACTTTTGAATCTATCAATGCCCTGTATATTTTAAGACATTTCATCTTGATAGCTAGAACCTAAACATTTAATTTCCCTTGTTAAACCACATACTGTGAAGACATCTGTGAGAAAGACCTTTACTACCTACCATAACTTTAATTACGTAGTAGCTTTGGTGTGACAAAGCCTTTTGGTTAGATTTTTAAAGATAAAAATGCAAAGCTATTGTGTTTTGTAATGCATGAGATTTATCAAAGGTAATATAAAAACCACTATTTCCCCTAATTTCTCCTAAATACCCCATAGATAAACAGAAGAATTGAAAGATAGATAGGAGGGAGGGGCCTAGGAAGGAGAGAGAGAGAGAGAGAGAGAGAGAGAGAGAGAGAGAGAGAGAGAGAGAGAGACAAGGAGACAGAGAGAGAAGATGATAGGATAGGAAGAAGGGAGAAAGAAGGATAACAAAATTTCACAATTTAGAATGCTAATAATACAATGCTTTGAAAATAGCTAAATAAAGTCACATTGAAGGGGGTGGGAAGTCATTTAACAGGTTCAACACTATGTATAATTTTGTATACATTTTACAGTTTGTGATGTGTACTTTGAGAAACAACCTTTCAGGACTTTTAATAATTTCTCCTGAACATTAAATGTATGACTAAAGGAATTCATGAAAGTGTTATGATAAAATCTTTGTTCACAGGGCAGGGGTCAGGCCTCTCTTCAGGCCAGAGTACTACAAGCTGGACTAAGAAATACATAGAAATATCACTGATAGGCTCCATGCTTGGGAATCCTCATCTGGTTTAGGCCAAGAGATGGATTTTCTAATGCAAAGGGAGAACTAGGTCGTAGGTGTTCTGTATTTGTGTTTTCAACTTTTGCTTTCCAATTGTACTAGCTAGAACTTGTCCTTGCTGAAACCTGTTTTGAGGTTCCTTCTTGAACTTATCTAAGTCCATGTGAATTCAAATCACCTATTTTCAAAAGTGTCACCTACTTCTCTAGCTCTATGTCATCTGTAAATTCAATGAAATACCTCTGTTTATTCCATCATTCAAATCACTGATGAAAATATTAAGAACTAGCCACAGGATAATAATATCCTTTATGTTGCTTGAGGTTGTCACTGATTTGGTGATAACCATTTCCTGGTTGTCCCTCCAGGCAATTATGCTAGCAACTAATATTTATATAGCCTAGAACTTGTTTTCTCTCTTTTAAAAAATAGAATAGAAAGAGAGAGAAAAATGTTACTAACAGTAACCCAACCTTATAAAAGACAGGATGAATGATTTTAATGCTACTCTTCTTTTTCATAGACTAACATTAGACTTGTCTAATTGGTCCTGTGTCTCTCAAAGTCTCTCAGACTCACAGGTCATGTCTTTAAAGAATGGCCATAATTGCTGAACACTTTAGTTTTTGACTTTAAATCTTCACAGCCATGTAAATAAACTAACCTATTCACATGTTTCATCTTCTGCAACTTGCTAAGCCTCAGGCCTTTCTATCCCTTTTCTCCTCAGATATTCACTTCAAATGCCTATTATCCTTGTGATAATTCGTATTTTCATTTAGATCAATGCATAGGTAGACAAGAGTGTTTAGAAAAAGAAACTTGGGAGAATTATTGACTTGACATTAAAGAATCAAAGAAGAAATAGTATAAGCATAAAATAAATGAAAAATAGAATAAAAAACAACCTTTCCATCATATAATGCAATTAGACTAGAAAGCAGGAGAGTCTAAATACCCTTAATAAAAATAGATGGTGAATAATGCATTATGAATATACTAGCAATAAAAGATTTTGACTTGAAGGCATAAATTCTCCAAGTAGAGTGTGAAGATTTGTGACTTCCACTGAGTCAGTAGGAGTTATTTGGCTAAATCTTTGTGTGCTGCTTTGAAATTCGAGCCTAAAGACTGAGAATTACTATAGTGCTTGTCCCTTCTTTCATTTTTATCTTTTGCTGTGACTTTTCAAATCCAAATCCAATCAATCTGCCTATGAGAAGCTACTGCTTTATTATACATACAACTGTTTAAGGTGTACTAAATGTAGGCTGGACTTCAGCAAATCAGAAATAACATAAAAAGCTATGTGAGAAAGTGCTGTCTAATCATTTGCACTGTATTAACTTTAAAAAGGCATATTTCAAGGGTGATATGGATTGGCTAGGCCATTTCTCTCTCTTCCAAGTTATGGAGAGTATTTTCTAAGTGAGGAAAGTAGAATATGAATGTGTAAGGACAGTGGTAATGATTAGAAGGTCTGGAGTTAAGGCCTACATTTTCATTTACATGAAGCTGAATTTAGTGGTCATTTCTTCAGCATCTTTTTCCTGGATCAGCATAATAACTTTATAGTCATCACCTTTTGAGTTTCTTTCAGAAAGTACCATTTATTATTGATTATTTAAGGGGGATGTGTCCTGAAAGATGTCTCCATAAAAATCTATGTGCAGTCATTCCTACATAGATTTTGTATTGTCTTTAGAATAAAAGGTCTGTCTTCACCTCCACAAAAGTTAACGTTTTTCATTTTAAGATTAAGTTAGCCAGACGTATTATTTCAAAGCCTCCAAACTTAGGGTCTCCTTCATACTTGGCAGATGAAGCTCTGTGGGATTCAAAGTACTAGATGGAGTCAGCATCTCAGATAACATATACCTTTGTTTATCCTGCAGTGCTGTATCTTATCTGAAAGTTGCTGTTATTCTTTACCTTATCTTTCCTTTCTACTCCTCTCTTCCCTTTTTCTCCCTTCCCTCTTACTTTCTAGACCTTTCTATCCCTCCTTTCTTCACTTTCCTTTTTAGTTTACTCTTAAAATATTTTGTTCTAATTACATAGATATAGTGAAATTGTTGTAGCTGAATTTTAGTCTCTTCTCTTCCATCAACTCTTCTGTACACTCATTGCCATAAGGTCCTAGGGCCTAGAGCCTATATATATGTACATATATATGTATGTGTATATATATATGTATGTGTGTATATATATGTATGTGTGTATATATGTATGTGTGTATATATGTATGTGTGTGTATATATATATATATTCTACTCTATTTCTGACCTTGTGTCCACACTCACATGTGATGGCTCACCCTTTTCTTAACTTCCCTCTCATTGACTGGGGCTGTAGGATAAAAACTCCTCTAGACTCATGAGTTCTACATACTGATATCTTTTGCTTCCATTACCCTACCGGTTCTAACCATTTCATTGACCACAGCATGCAGAACATGGCTCATGCCCTCTCCTTTCCCATGTGACTATCTCTCTAAGTCCCAGACTTACAAGTAGGTATGTATAGATTTGACTGACCCAACCAGCAATGAGATCTTCATTCAGAAGGGTAGGCTCTGGAATCACATATACAAATAGACATGTGATTATGTATTTTTAAATCAAACTTGTGATTTCATCAATGTTGGGAGCTTCAGGTAAGGAGCTCCCTATACAATGCAGACCTGCACCCATTTTGCAACTTGAAAGTCTGAGAGAATGGCTTGAGGCACTAAAAAACTAAGTGATCTCATATAGTCAGTATATGTCTGAGGTGGGATTTGAATCCAGATCTTCCTCATTTTTTATTCCATAGACTGAACTCCTTCTCACAAATAAACCTTACATAAAATATATATACATATATATGTATATACATATATATATATATAATATATACACACACACATGCATATACATATATACGTATATATGTGTGTATATATATATATATATATATATATATATATACACATATTAAAGGTTAGAAAAGAAATATAAATTATGTAAGGGAATATAGTGTGGAGGAGAGAGAGAGAGAGCCAGAGACAGAGACACACAAGGAAACAGAGACAGACACAGAGAGAGACAAAGAGAGAGGAAAGAAAAAAAGGAAGATGTTATTGAGGAAATAAGTACATCTGGACCTTAAAATAGAGCCAAAATTCCAATCTGTGGAATGTAGTAGAAAGGAAAAAGAAGGAAAATAGAACAGTATGAACAGACACAGATGAAGTCAAATTCAGGGTATGGTCAATAAATAGTGAAAAATCTGGCTATGTCAGAACGTGGAGTATGCAAAGAGGCATAACAGGAGAAAATATTGGAAAAATAGACAGGTTTGAATCTGGAGGACTTTTAAATCCGTATCACGGAGTTTGGAATTTTTTTTCATTAGATAATTAGGAGTCAATGAAGATTTTTGAGTAGGAGACTAATATAATCAAGAATTATTCCAGAAATATTATTAGAGTATCAGAGTGTAGGGTGCATTATGGGGGGGGGTCAGAATAAAGTAAAAGAGTGTATTTATGAGGCTATTGGAAAAGCTCAAGTGAGAGATAAAGGCCCCAAACAACAAGAATGCAAAGTACAGGACAGATGTAAGAAATATTTTGGATATCTATTTGATATGATCTAATGACTAATAGGTTGAATGAATTAAGGGAGAGAGGAAAATAGAAAATGACTTCTAGGCTTCTACTTTAGGTGCCTGGGAGAATGTTTACTTTTTCAACGAAACAAGGTATTCAGGAAGAGGAGCTGGTTTGGGAGGAAAAAAGCATTTCAGTTTTGCAAATGTTGAATTTGGCATCCCGAAGAAGTCAAGCAGGGAGTTGGAAATATATGTATGCATTTTAGGGAGGGAAAAGACATCAAGCAGAGAGTTATAAATTTACAAGTCATTTGCATGGAGGTGGTAGTCAAAGAATCAGAATGGGAAAGAGTGTAGAGAAAGGAAAGAAGCAATGATAGACTCTTTAGAGGATTTCTGTGTAGTCAGTATGTAGAAAGCAAGTCACAAAATAATTCACTCGGAAACTGAGGATAAGACTAGTCTGAAGAAAGGTAAATGAAGGCAATGTGTAAATGAAGATAATATGAATAAGAATCAACAGTAAATGAATGAGATTAACTGAGTGCCAGTTTGATTCAACAAATGTTTATTAAAAGCTTGTTGCATGAAAAGTCTACATAGTACTGGTTATTGAGAATACAAATACAAAAATGAAACATTTAAAGACCTTGAAGAAGTTTGCATTCAAGGAGAGTAGGGCATGGTGGGGTGTAGTATCACACATGCACAGACAAATCAGAGATAAGATAAATTGAGGAGGCCAACCAGGTGGCACAGTGGATAGAGCACTGGGTCTGTAGTCAGGAAGACCTGAAAGACTTGAGTTCGAATGTGGCCCCAGACACTTACTAGCTATGTGATCCTGGGCAAATCGCATAATCCCGTTTACTTTAGTTTCCTCACCTGTAAAATGAGGTGGAGAAGGAAATGGCCAACTACTCCAGTATCTGCCAAGAAAACCCCAAATGGGGTCATGAAGATTCAGCCATGACTGAAAAATGACCTGACAACAACCAAAAATCGAGGAGAAAGAGAGCCATGAATAACTTGGCAGGGGGTAAGGGAGGAAGCATTGAAATCTACACTCCCTCCACACACACACCCAAATAGCAACTGAGTTTAGCTTTGAGGGATGATTAGGATTCAATGATTCTGACTGGCAAACATGAGAAAGGAAGACATTCCAGGCCCGTGTGCATGCAAAGCAAAAGGAGAGTGTTTGTGGAGTTAAAAGAAAAGTTAGCAATTGTTTTACTGTTACACCAAATGCTTAAAGAGAAGTGATTGGAAATAGTGTTGGAATTATGAGGGTCAATGTGGTAAAATTGACTCTATAAGCAGGGAAGTGATCTGTGCCTTAGGAAGATTATTTTGGCATTGGATGGAGGAGGAGAGAGAATAAAAGCAAGGAGATCACTTAGAATAATATAAACCTCAAGGTGAGAGATGATGAAGGCTTGAACTAGAGGGCCTTCTCTGTAGGTAGAGAAAAGGGATAGATACTAGAGATCCTGCAGAGATAATAACTGAAAAAATGGGCATCTGGTTGAATATGGGGCATGACGAAGATGGAAGAATCAAGGATGACTAGGCCAACAGAATATATAAGCAGACGTGTCAACCAGGCAGTCAATAATGCAGGTTTAAAATTCAAAGGAGAGGTCAGGGAGATAGATAGACAGACAGACAGACAGACAGACAGAGAGATAGATATTATAAATATAAATTTAAATAAATATTGATATAGGATTTCCTGAGTAGAGATAATTGAACCAATTGAAATTGATAAGGTCATAGAGATTAGGAAATTAAAAGATACAGTGATTCAGCTTCCTCATTACTCTTCTTGCCTCAAGCCTCCCACTGCATTAATCCAAGCTCCATATAGATGTTAAAATGATTTTTTCTAAGGCTCAAACTCCATTGGCTCCTCATGACATCTATGATCAAATACGAACTCCTCTCTTTGGTACTTGGCATACTAAATAATCTGGCCTTACTGATCTTCAGTCCTATCATATTTTGCTCCCCTTACCATAGTTTAGCCAAAATGGCCTTCGTACTGTTGCTCACACACAATATCCTGTCTTCTATCTCCATGCCTTGCCACTGAATGTCTGCCATGTCAAGAATATGCTCTGTCCTCACCAATACCTTTTAGAATCCGCAGTTACTTTAAAGTCTGAGGCCAAGGACCACATTATATAAGAAAGAACTTTCTTATCTTCACAACTCTTATTGTATATCCCAAATGATCTTGTATGTATTTTTATAGTCATGTGTAGTTATAAATGTTGCCTTCTCCAAATACATTGTAAATTCCTCAAGGTCAAGAGCTATTTCACTTTTGTTTTAGTGTCACTAGAACCTAGTACAGGGTATGACATTTAGTGTTTCTTAATGAACATTTATTGATTGATCCAGGTATCCATACTTAGGAACTAGGAGCTTTTTTGATGATCCAGCAAAGGAGATTGAGAAGGAATCATCAGACAGGAAGCAAATCAGGTAATGTTGTGGAAGCCAAACTTTAGGGATAAGGATGTAGAAAAGGCTACTGTATTTATCAGATAATAGTACATTGGTAAACTTGGAGACAGTAGTCTCAGGAAAGAGAAGAGATCAGAACAAAGTTACAAGGCTTTGAAAAATCCTGGGTGATAGAGGAGTAGAGGCAATCAGTGCCCATATTTATTTTTAAGAGTTTGGTAGAGGATACCAAAGAGCTATAGGGTCAAATGAAGTCATAGACGTTCATTTTCTCAATTTCATACTGTTTGGTATCTATCTATCTATCTATCTATCTATCTATCTATCTATCTATCTGTCTATCCATTTATCTACCATTTACCTTTCTTTGTTTCCTTCCTTCCTTCCTTCCTTCCTTCCTTCCTTCCTTCCTTCCTTCCTTCCTTCCTTCCTTCCTTCCTTCTTTCCTTCCTTCCTTCCTTCCTTCCTTCCTTCCTTCCTTCCCTTCCTTCCTTCCTTCCTTCCTTCCTTCCTTCCTTCCTTCCTTCCTTCTTCTTTCCTCCTTCCTTCCTTCCTTCTTCCTTCCTTCCTTCCTTCCTTCCTTCCTTCCTTCCTTCCTTCCTTCCTTCTTTCCTTCCTTCCTTCCTTCCTTCCTTCCTTCCTTCCTTCCTTCCTTCCTTCCTTCCTTCCTTCCTTCCTTCCTTCCTTCCTTCATTCCTCTTTCACACATTACTTTCAAAACTGTCCTGCTTTTCTGTGCTTCTTTCTGAATTTCCTTCAATTACTTTCTATGCATTTAAAGATATTTATATGCATATGCACGTGCATACATGTATGTGCATGTACATATAAACACACATGTATACACACATATATATGCATATATACATATACGACCCTCTTTTTGATGTTATTTCTAATTGTATCCTTGAGAACACATTCCCTTTCTAAAATTAAGGGAAAGAAAAAAATTAATAAATATGTATAACCAAGCAAAACAAATCCACACAGTGACATTTCTAAAAATGTATGTCCATCACCTCCCTATCAGGCTGTGGTTATCATGTTTCATCACAGAACAACTGGAGAAATGGTAGGTTACAGTATTGATAGTGGTTCTTACGTTTTTTAAAAGTTGTTTTTCTTTACAATGTTGCTATTCTGTATAAAAGCATGTTCTCTTGATTCTGCTCACTTCATTATCCTTCACTTTGTTACTCAATTTATGCTTCTCTGAAATAATTTCACTCATCTTTACTTATAGTGAGATAATATTCTATTATGTTCAAACACTAAAATTTGTTCAGCCATCCTCCAATTATCTGATAGGTCACATAAGGCAAAATTTTTGGATTCCCCTGCTTCCACCCTCTTTTTTAAGTCCTCCTTCAGGATCAAGAAGCTTGTTTTACTCTCACCTAATCCCTCCCTGGTATTATCTGCCCACAACCTGGCACTCCAATTCCATTCTTATGTGTATATATATTATATATATATATATATATATATATATATATATCCATCAAACTGTGTATATATTCATTCAATCTTCCTTAGCTCCTCTCAGGTAAGAGAGAAGTTCATCTGATGACTAGGCCCATCACTCTTTCCTTCACAGTTAGATACCTTCCTCATTTACCTCATTTATGAAAAAAAAAATTCAGTCCCTTTCTTCTTCCTCCTTCCTCATTGTACACTAGTATTACGTATTCCTTTTACTCTCTCTTCTCTCTCTCTCTTCCTCTCTCCTTCCCACAAAGTTAAGACTTAACCTTAACCTTCTAATTGTTAAGAAGTTTGAGTCTACTCCCTTGGATTAGACTTATTCCCTCTTTATTTCCAAAATTGCATTTGTCTATAGACTTGTGACTTAACTATTTTCTCCTCTCTTGAATTTTACCTCCTGTGATTTTGTGGGTGTCTCAACTGTTATTCTTTCTTCTTTGGAGTAGTTTCTATAGTCTCTAATAGAGGATACAGACATTTTTTCTTCTTTTTTAGTTTAAAAACTTTTTTTAAAGGTAGATTTGTGAGACATTTGGCAAATACATTCTTATCAGAATTTTTGATGTGCTCTACCTCTGGCCAGAAATCTGTCAATCGTTTATAGTAAACCATGTTCCTGAAATCTGATTCTCATTTTCAGATACCATCTCATAAGCCATCTGTTCACTTTCCAAATTAGTTTTTCTCTTCTGTATTCTTTGCCCCCAGTGGGCAAAAGTGAGGCAAACATAATTTGTAACCTTGTGATCATCAGTTTCTTCCTGGAGATTTCATCATCTTTGGCCTTCTGGTAGTGGTGCACATTTGAATTACCAGAAGTCAGTATTTCTCATCCATTTTGATGAATTTTGGGTGATTCTCTACAACTTTCTTTTTGTATCCATGCCCCAGGAAAACAACAGACCAGCTGTCTTTTTTTTTTTTTGTTTAGGCAATTGGGGTTAAGTGACTTGCCCAGGGTCACACAGCTAGTAAGTGTCAAGTGTTTGTTCTGGGGTCAGATTTGAACTGAGGTCCTCCTGATTTCAGGGCTAGTGCTCTATCCACTGAGCCACCTAACTTCCCCCAAACCAGCTATCTTGGAGGCAAATAGCTGCTTCATACCTTCCCCTAATCTTCTTGAGTCTACCTTTTGAAGTTTCATTTCCGAATTCTCCTTTATCCTCCTTAATCCACTTATAACTTTCTTAATTGTCTTCTATTTTGCTTCTTTTATAATCCTCAAATAGAATTCATATGTGATTATTCCATTTCTGATTTTCTCCAATGTCTCCCCAGTTTCATCATGTAACTTCTCCCTGATTTCAACTCCTTATATACTTAACTCATCTAAGCCCTACAAGTCACTTATGTAATTTTCTTCTCATTTATTTCAGGTTTTCTCTTCTGCTTCATCTCCTAACAAAATTATTCCTCAGAAGCTAGAAGTTGGTACTTGTAAGGTTAGGATAGCCACTGAGGGGAACAGGATAGAGGATCAATCAATGAAGAAAACAAGGATTGACAAAGAGAAGTGAGGGATCAATTTAAATCATTTTAAAACTATCTCATGCTGTTCTTACGGAAAAAATGGAGTGATATGGATTAATTGTTGTTATTCAGTTGTTTCAGTTGTGTCTGACTCTTCACGGTTCCGTTTGGGATATTCTTGGCAAAGATACTGGAGTGGTTTGTCATTTACTTCTCTAGCTCATTTTTGTAGATGAAGAAACTGAGGCAAACAGGGTTAAATAACTTGCTCAGGTCACATAGCTAGTAAGTGTCTGAGGCCAGATTTGAATACATGAAGATGAATTTTCCTTAGTTCAGGGTCAGCACTCTGTCCACTGTGCCACTAAGCTGTCCCAGATATGTACTATACAGTAATAAAATTAAAGGGATTTGGGAGTCGTTGAGTAGACGGACTTAAATAGTTTTTGTTAAAAATTCATTGTTGGGGACAGCTGGGTGGTGAAGTGGATAGAGCACCGGCTCTGGAGTCAGGAGGAACTGAGTTCCAAACTGGTCTCTGACCAGACACTTGACACTTACTAGCTGTGTGACCCTGGGCAAATCACTTAACTCCAATTGCCTCACTTAAAAAAAATATCATGGTTAATATGGCAAGAATTCTCCAGTGTAGTGTCCAAGTATTAATGATTGGCTGTGTGATGTTTTACATTTTGAGCAATGATTTTATTTAAAGGTATGTAGATAAAATCCTCATCAAATTTACAGATGACACAAAATGATGTGATATAGACAGCCAGATGGTACAGTGGATAGAGTGCTGGGCCTAGATTCAGGAAAACTAGTTTAGATCTGGCCTCATAGAGTCACTAGCTGTGGAACACTACCCAAATCACTCAACCTCTTTTTACCTTAGTTTCCTCATTTGTAAAATCAGACTAAAAATAGTACCTACCTCTTAGGCTTGTTGTGAGGATAAAATGAGATCATATTTGCAAAGCACTTTACAAATCTTAAAGTCCTATGAAAGTGCCGGTTATCGTAATTATTGATTTTATTATTTCATTTATTAATATATAACATAATGGAAATGTAGTCATTACAAAATAATCTCAACAGGATAGAAGACTGAAGTGAATCTAATTAGATTAAATTCAATAAGGGTCATAAAATCAGAAAGATTTAGAAAGGAACCTCAGAGAATATATAATGCAAATATTTTATTTCATAGAAGAGAAAACTGAGGCCCATAAATATAAAGACTTAAATTTGGTTTAAAAAAATTCACATTCATAAACAGAGCATGGGTAAGGAATGGTTGCATAGTAGTTTGAAAAATAGTGAAGGATTTTAGTGGACTACACTTAATGAGTCAGTGACATTACATTTTAGCCCCCAAATCTTATGTGATGTTGGGCTGCATTTAGAGATGAGGTTGGGCTGCATCTGGGAATAAGGTTGTGATAACAGCTCTATATTATGTCTTAGACCAAACCTGGAGTATTGTCATTAGTTATGTACGCCACGATTTAAGAATGATATTAATGAGCTTGAGTGCATCTAAAAGAGGACACCCATGTCAGTGAGAGGATCATGAGATCATAGGCCTAAAGCTAGAAGGGACCTCAGAAAATATATAATACAATCATCTCATTTGTCAGATGAGGAAACAGGTCTAAGGAAGTTTAGCTACTTGCTCAAGGTCACATAATCAAGCATCAGAAGGTTTTCTCACTTAAGATTCAAAGCTGTTTCCTTTCTACCCCAACCTTGAGCTTAATGCCATATGAAATTGAAGAAAATAAGCATATTTGCCTAGATAAAAGACTGGGGACATCATAGCTTTCTTTAAGTATTTGAAGAAATGTCATAGAGAAGGAAAATTAGACTTTATTTGGCTAAGCTAGGAACAATGAATAGAAGTAGCAATGAGGTAAATTTAGACTTGATATCAGAGGAAAAACAAAAAAAATAATTTCCTAATAGCTAAAGCTATACAATAGTGGAATAAGTTGCTTCTGAAGGTTGAATATTTCTTGTCATTAGAAATCTTCAATCAGATACTAGATGACTACTTGTTAGGTCTGTTAAGGTAGATATTATTTTAAGTGTAAGCTAGACTAGATGGTCCCTGAGGTCACATTCAGCTCTCATATTCTATGATTCTAACATTAGAGAGCACAAATTCATGGTGGGTGAAATCTTAGCTACTGTAAGATGAAAGTTGTAGCTGAGGAGGTAGTTGTAAAGCAATATTCCTTAGGAGGTAGCTTATAATATGCTGCTTTTGAGAACTTGGTGCTCATAAAATCAGTGAGATCGTTTTTCCAAACTCAGTCAAGAAAAACAGGGGATCACAAAATCACAGAGACCATCAAGTCCCATCCAAATCTGGTTATGTTCTCCAACATAACCAATGAGTATCATTCAACCCTTGTTTAAAGTTCTGTAAGAAACAGACTCAGAGGCAGGCCATTCTACTTTTGGTTAGTTCTAGTTGTTAGGAAACTTTTTTTCCCCCTTTTCTCAAGCCCAAATTTGCTTATATATATATATATATATATATATATATATATATATATATATATAAAATATATCTTATACTTATGGTTCAAGAAGAATTTTTAAAAGAGTAAAAATTTGGTAATGTGCCTGTAACATTATCCAAGGGAGAGATGACCATGATTACAGATGACTGATACTGGTTTTTTGAGCCAAAATATTTCTAATATATTGATAAGAAAATAAGGCGACAGGTTGAAATATATTTCTTGTGTGTGGGTTTTGTTTTTGTTTTCCAGTAAGTCAATTGAGGCTAAATGACACAGCTAGAAAGTGTTAAGTGTCTGAGGACAGATTTGAAGTCAGGTCCTCCTGACTCCAGGGCCAGTGATTTCTCCACTGTGCCATCTAGATGCCCCAAAATACATTTTCCTTAGGAACAATCCTCCTTCCTCTATTCTAATACTTAGCAAGAAATCCCCTGATTTTTGTGGTCTCCCCTGTGGACCTACTCATTGAGAGGGAGTGCTTTATGAAATTGTAAAATAGGAGTTTTCTTGTCAAGAATATCTCTCATTTTAAATAAATAAATCATTCATTGATCATTTTTTAAAGTCTAATTGGCATGAAGCAATTCCATACAGCATATTAAGATGTGATAAAGTCTAGTTTCTTAGCCCACAAAGCAAAGAAATACCTTCCTTCTCTATATCCTTCCACCCTCCCCCACCTCACCCTAGTTCTCCATATAAAAATATTGCCACTCTGAGAAATCCAGCTGAAGTTTCCAACTGGACTACCTTTACCCCTATCCTTTAAACTGCAGAAATGTATATATAAAAACTAGAAGAGGAAGAGGAGATAGCAAAGAAGATGAGAATGACTGAAGTAGTAGAATGAGGTAACACAGAAACAAGGAAATACAAAGCTTCAAGAAGGAAAGGGTCATCAACAATGTCAAATGCAGCAGAAAGGTTGAGAAGGATGAGAAGTGAGAAAAGGCCATTGGATTCAGTGACTAATCATTGCTGACCTTTTAGAGACCAATTTTATTAAAGCTGTGATGTAAAGCTAGATTGCAAGAGTTTGAAGACTTAGTGAGAAAGTATAGATGGCAAGAATAGACTACTTAGTTGAGAAATGAATGATCAAATTGTAGCTTGATGAAAGAACAGCCAATAAACATTTTTTTAATAAGAGACACAACATGACACAGCAAAAACACACTGAGTCAGACGACTGGCATTCAAATTCTTACCTTAATAACCTTGGGCAAATCACTTAACCTTTAGGTGCCTCACTTTCTCCATCTATAAAATGGAGATTGCATTAGATGACCTCTGAAGTCCCTTCTATCTCTAGATATATGAGCTTAATTAAATTTTATAAAAATATTATAGACTTTAGAAAGTTTTAAGTTTAAGTTGAAAAAAGGAAATAACAAAGTGAAGAGAGAGAGAGAGAGAGAGAGAGAGAGAGAGAGAGAGAGAGAGAGAGAGAGAGAGAGAGAGAGAGAAAATAAGAGAGAAAGGAAACAATTGAAAGAGCAAGACCTATAGAGAAGTTGAAGGACAGTGGGTAAGTTCACTCAGGAGATCACAATCAGAGGATTGCTTGCTGGGTGTACTATCAGAACAATTGGAGGGGGTCTTCTAAAGGGAAATTTCCATCAAATTAACTTACCTTCATTAATTTCTTATTTACACTCTAGGAATATTTCTGCGTAAATCACAGCTATCAGTCATCTAGAATCAGAGCCACCTTACCCTTGAAAAATGCAAAGCACACAATTTCTTTCTTTCTTTCTTTCCTCATCCTGGGAGAGAAAATGAGTGAATGAGAGAGAAAGAGACAGAGAGATGGACAGAGACAGAGACAGAGAAAAAGAGATAGAGATAGGAGATATGCACATAAAGACTTAGAAAGAGATAGAGCCACAGAGAGTTGCTTAAATAAGGGGGAAAGAGAAGATGAACAGAAATCTTTATAGGTGGTAAGAAGGGAAGCTGAGAAAGAGAGTTCAATTAGGAGAATTGAGAAAAGTGGAAAAGTTTGAAACAGCTGTTATGGGAATTGCAAAAGGCAGTCAACTAGAAATTAATAAAAGGATTATTGAGCAGTATTGAGATCCCCAATGAAATTAGATAGAATGAATTTATAGAAGAATCAGTAAACAGTTATGTGACTCTCTCTAGCAATATTTGCAAACTTAATAAAGGCTAAAACATATCACTTTTGCAAAGCATGATACATGTATTATCTCAGTTGCTCCTCACATCAATCCTGTGTTATAACTGCTATTTTCCCTCCATTTTACAGATGAGTAAACTGAAGTTGACAAGGATTAAATGATTTCTCCAAGGTCACAAGATTAAAAAGTGTCTCAGGCAATATTCAACTCAGGTCATCTCAGCTCCAGCTCCAATGCTTTATCTACTATACCAACCCTCTCTCTTTAACTTTGAAATGGAAGTTGAAATAACAGATTGATTATAAATTTTCCTGAGACTGAGGATTAGCAAGGTGGTATGGTGGCAAATTGAGGAATGAGGGGTTGTAGGGGACTAGTATTAACACATTCTATTTAAAATGGGAAAAGGTTGTTCAGTATTGGTTTTGGAACAAATCTTTGGGTCATTTATGTGGGTAAAAATTGGGCAAGGAGTGAAGTTAATCAAGAAAAGGCCAGCTATATTGGAAGAATAAGGACATTACATAGACATCTTAGACTAAACTTGAGTGCAACAGAGTTTATTATTATTTTTCCCCCTAGCCTAGCCAACCATCTTCAGAAATTGCCTGTTTCTGTTGAGGGAACCACCATTCTGAGATCTTAGAGTTCCTCTCCCTCTCCCTACATATCCTATGTGCTGCCAATTCATCAATTCTGCCCCATCCAATATCTCTAACATCTATATTTTGCTCAACTCACATAGGTGCCATCTTAGTTCAAGTCTTGATATCCTTTTGATTGTACTATTGCCATAACCTCCTGAATGGTTTCCCTGGTTCTAACCTTTCTTCTTTCTATTTCTTCTTTTACAAAGCTGCCAAAATGACATTTCCAAAGAACTAGGCTGATGATCATGTCACTTGCTTGCTCCAAAAGTTCCAGTGCCTCCCAGTTACCTATAGAATAAAATATAAACTCTTCTGTTTGGAATTTAAAGCCATGTCTAGAATAAGATCCAACTTACCTTTCCAGTTTGTTACACATTGCTACTTCGCTTCACACAATTTGTGGTTCAGCTAAGCTGCCCTTCTTCTTCTCCTTCATAAATAAAATTACATCACATTATTTCTGTGATTTTTTGCATAGGCTGTCCTTCATGCTATAAATTCAGTCCTTGAATCCCTAGCTTCCTTCAAAGCGAAGCTCAGATATAATCTCCTACATAATGCTTTTCCTGATCTTCCTGACTTAGAGAGCCTCTCCACCAAAATGACCCTGCACTTACTTTGTGTTTATTTTGTACACACTTAAATGTGCAGATGTTGTTTCCCCTAATAGAACATAGACTCCATGGTGGCAGAGACTGTTTCATTTGTATCAATCTCTTTCTAGTATGTACTGAAGTTATGGGAATATGTTAGGAGCTTAATAAATGAATGTTGATTAATCAATTGAGGATTAAAAATGAGATAAAAGAGCAGATTCTGTAGGAGTAATAAAGTAGGAGAACTAAAAGAACTGGTAGTATTTTAAGAGAAGAATTTAAGGTATAGTTGGTTGTTCTGTGGAAATGATGAAGTTCAGGGTATGGCTGTGCTTATAGATGTCTGAAGAGGGGTGAAGACAATCATAACTGCAATTGAGAAGGTTGAAGAGTTGCAAGGCCAAGATTTTCTGAGGGTCAACAAAGATTCTCACTCTGTGGAAGTCATTACAAAGAAGACAGGGTGTGGTGCTGGTGTGCTAGGTCTGCATGCCAAACAGATTTAGCAAAAGGGAAAAAGACCTACTTGTACAAAAATATTTATATCAGCTCTTTTTGTGGTGACTCAGCAGGCCAGTGGTACAGCAGGCCAGCTGTGAGGCCTCCAGCCCCAGGACAGCAAACGGTCAGCCCTAGCACACAACAGATGTGACTGGTCTGGGCCACCCTAGTTCAGTGAACAAGCCACCAGCCACAAAAGCCCTTGTACAGAAAGCCAGTGACCAGTCCCCTGCCCCATAATGTAAGAAGCTTAGGCCAGTGCCCTCTGTACTCCAGAAGCAGAGGTCAACATTAAAAAAAAAAAGATGAACAAAATACAAAAAGAGCCTTGACCATAGAAGAATACTACAGTGGTAGGGAAGATCCAATCACAAACTCACTAGACAACAATGTCTAAATGCCCCATGCAAAGTCTCTTAGGGGAATATGAATTGGTCTGAAGCCCAATAAGTCCTTTTGGAAGAGATGAAAAAGGATTTTAAAAATCAAGTAAGAGAGGTAAAAGAAAAATTGGGGAAAGAATTCAGAGTTATGCAAGAGAGCTACGAAAAAAGAGTCAACAGCTTGGAAAAGGAAGCACAATAGTTGACTGAAGAAAATGACTCCTTAAAAATTAGAATTAGGCAAGGGGAAATTAATGACTCTATGGGACATTGAGAATCAGGTAAACAAAATTTTTAAAAATGAAAAAAAAAGAAGAAAATGTAAAATACCTCATTGGAAAAACAACTGACCTGGAAAATAGATCCAGGGGAGATACTTTAAGAATTATTGGACTACCCGAAGGTGATGATCAAAAAAAGAGCCTGGACACAACTTTCAAGAAGTTATCAAGGAAAACTGCCCTGATATTCTAGAACAAAAGGGTAAATTAGAAATTGAAAGAATCCACAGATCACCTCTTGAAAGACATCCCCAAATAAAAACTTCGAAGAATGTTATAGCCAAATTCCAAAAGTATCTGGTCAAAGAGAAAATATTGCAAGCAACCAGAAAGAAACAATTTAAATATTATGGAACTGCAGTCAGGATTACACAGGAATTAGCAGCTTCTACGTTAAAGGATTGGAGAACTTGGAAGATAATATTACAGAAGGCAAAGGAGCTTGGATTACAAACAAAAATCAACTACCCGGGAAAAGTGAGTATAAGCTTCTAGGGTACAAGACGATCAATCAATGAAATAGGGGACCTTAAAACTTTTCTGATGAAAAGACCAGAGCTAAACTGAAAATTTGATCTTGAAATACAAGACTCAAGAGAAGAATAACAAAAGAAACAAGAAAGAAAAAACAAACAATGGTACTCAATAAAGTTAAAATAAGGTTTCCTATATGGGAAAATCATACATATAACTCTTAAGAACTCTATTAGTGAGGAGGAATATGCTTAGACAGAGGGTGTGGGTATAAGGTAACTTTGATGTGATGATAAAAAAATAATTAAGGGGTAAAAAAAAAGATTGTACTGGGAGAAGAGGAAAGGGGGATGCAGAATGGGATAAAAATATATCACATGAAGAGGCATGAAAGACCTATCACAGTAGAGAGAAAGAATGGAGGGAGTAAGTATTGTTTGAACCTTACTCTCATTGGATTTGGCTCAAAGGGCAATAACATATACACCCAGGTGGGTACTCTGTATGGATATGGGAGGGGAAGGGGAAAAGAAAAAAGAGGGTGATAGAAGACAGGGCAGATTGAGGGAAGGCGTGGTCAGAAGTAAAATGCTGGTGAGGAGAGACAGGGTGAAAGGGGAGGGGGGGAGAGAGAGAGAGGGGAGAGAGAAAGAGAGAGAGAGAGAGAGAGAGAGAGAGAGAGAGAGAGAGAGAGAGAGAGAGAGAGAGAGAGAGAGAGAAGAGAGAGAGAGAGAGAGAAGTATAAATGAGGGAAAATGGGATGGAGGGAAATACACAGTTAGTAACCATAGCCTTGAATGTTAATGGGATAAACTCCCTCATAAAGCAGAAACACATAATGGAGTGTATTAAAAACCAGAATTCTACAATATGTTATTTATAGGAAACACATTTGAAGCAGAGACACACATAGAGCAAAGCTAAAAGGCTGGAGCAGAATATGTTATGCTTCAACTGAAGTAAAAAAGAAAAGGCTGGGATAGCAATCCTCATCTCAGACAAAGCAAAAGCAAAAATAGATCTAATTTAATGAAATAAGGAAGGACTCTACATCTTGCTGAAAGATACCATAGATAATGAAGTAATATTAATACTAAACATATATTCACCAAGGGGTATAGGCATCCAAATTCTTAGAGAAGTTGAGTGAGTTACAGGAAGAAATAGAGAGTAAAACTATTCTAGTGGGGGACTTCAATATCCCTCTCTCAGAAAGAAATAAATCTAACTGCAAAATAAACAAGAAAGAAGTTAAGGAGGTGAATAGAATTTTAGAAAAGTTGGATATGATAGACCTCTGGAGAAAATTGAATGGGGACACAAAAGAATATACCTTTTTCTTAGTGGTTCATGGTACCTACACCAAAATTGACCATGTTTTAGGGCATAAAAACCTCACATTCAAATGCAGAAAGGCAGAAATAATAAAAGTGTCCTTTTCAAATAACGATGAAATAACAATTATGTGTAAGAAATGGTCATGAAAAGAGAGATTAAAATTAATTGGGAACTAAATGAGTTAATCCTAAAGAATGAGTGAGTCAAAGAACAAATCATAGAAGCAATCAATTTCATGAAAGACAATGATTATTATGAGACAACATACCAAAATGTATGGGTTGCAGCTAAAGCAATACTGAAGGGATATCTCTAACTATTTACATGAATAGAGAAAGAGCAGTTCAATGCATTGGGCATGCAATTTAAAAACCTAGAAAAAATTATAAATCTCTAATTAAACACCATATTAGAAATTCTGAAAATCAAAGGAGAGATTAATGAAATTGAAAGTAAGAAAACTATTGAAGAGATAAATAAAACTAAGAACTGATTTTATGGAAAGAAATAAAATAGAGAAAAATTTGGTTAATTTGACTAAAAAAAAAGAAAGAAGAAAACCAAATTACCAGCATCAAAAATAAAAAGGGTGAATTCACCACCAAAGAAGAGGAAATTAAAACAATAATTAAGAATTATTTTGCCCAGTTGTATGCCAATAACTCTGATAATCTAAATTAAATGGTTGAATACTTACAAAATTATAAATTGCCTAGATTAATAGAAGAAGAATAAAATACTTAACCCCATTTTAGAAAAAGAAATTGAACAAGCCATCAATACAATCTCCCCCCCACCCAAAAAACAATTCCTGGGCCAGATGAATTTACAAGTAAATTCTACCAAACATTTAAAGAACAGCTAATTCCATTACTATACAAACTATTTGAAAATATAGGCAGAGTCCTACCAAATTCCTTTTATGACACAAAAGGGTGCTGATATCTAAACCAGGAAGAGCCAAAACAGAGAAAGAAAATGTAGACCAATTTCCCTAATGAATATTGATGCAAGAATTTAAAATAAAATATTAGTAAAGAGATTATAGAAATTTATCACCAGGCTAATATACTATGACCAGGTGGGATTTATATCAGGAATGTAAGGCTGGGTCAATATTAAGAAAACCATTAGCAGAACTAACTACATCAATAACAAAACCAACAGAAATTATATGATTATCTCAATAGATGCAGAAAAAAAACTTTTGACAAAATGTAACACCCATTCATATTAAAAACACTAGAGAACATAGGAATAGAGCTTTCCTTAAAATGATAAGTACTATCTATCTAAAACTACCAGCAAGCATTATATGTAATGGGGATAAGCTAGAAGCTTCCCCAATAACATTAGAGGTGAAACAAGGATGCCCATTGTCACCATTATTATTCAATATAATGCTGGAAATGTTATATTTAGCAATAAGAAAAGAGAAAGAAATCAAAGGAATTAGAATTGTCAGTGAAGAAATAAAACTATCACTCTTTGTAGATGATATGATGGTATACATAGAGAGTTCTAGAGAATCAACTAAAATCTACAAATCTCAAATAATTAACAACTTTAGCAAAGTCACAGGATATAAAATAAACCCACATAATCACCAGCCAACATATTGCCAACAAAGTCCAGTGGTAAGAGAGAGAAAGTGAAATTCCTTTAAAAGTAATTCTAGACATGATACAATATTTGGGAGTTTCCACGCCAAGAAAAACCGAGGAATTATATGAACAAAATTACAATTTTTTTTTCATGCAACTAGAGTTATATCTAAAAACTCTAAAACAATATCAATTGCTCATTAGTATGCCAAGCTAATTCAATAAATGGCAATTCTACCTAAATCAATTTACTTATTCAGTGCTATATCAATCAAATTACCAAAAAAAAAAAAGATTTTATAGAGCTAGAAAAAAATAACATAATTCATCTGGAACAACAAAAGACCAAGAATATTAAGTGAATTAATGAAAAAAAGTTCAAAGGAAAGTGATCTGGCTATACCAGATCTAAAACTATGTTGTAAAGCAGAAATCATCAAAGCTATTTGATACTGGCTTAGAAATAGAGTGGTGGATCAATGGAATAGATAGGGTATACAAGACACTGTAGTAAATGACTATAATAATTTGTTTGATAAACCAAAAGACTTCAGCTTCTGGGATAAGAACTAACTATTTGATAAAAAAAAAAACTGCTGGGAAAACTGGAAATCAGTAATGCAGAAATTAGTCATAGACCAACATCTCACACCATATACCAAAACAAGGTCAAAATGGGTACATGATTTTGACATTAAAAGAGATACCATAAGCAAATTAGGAGAGCAAGGAATACTCTACTTGTCAGATCTATGGAGAAGGGAAGAATTTATGATCAAATAAGAAATAGACAATATTATGAAGTGCACAATGGACAATTATAATTACATTACATTAAAAAAGATTTTGCACAAACAAAACGAACAAAGATGAGAAGGAAAGCAGAAAGCTGGAAAACATTTTTTTTTCAGGCAGTGTCTCTAATAAAGGCCTCATTTCTAAAATATATAGAGAACTGAGTCAATTTTATAAGAATACAAGTCATTCCTCAATTGATACATGGTCAAAGGATATGAACAGGCAGATTTCAGATGAAAAAATTAAAGCTATCTATAGTCACATGAAAAAAATGCTGTAAGTCACCATTGATTATAGCAATGCAAATTAAAGCAGCTCTGAGGTACCACCTCATATCTACCATATTGGCTAATATGACAGAGAAAGAAAATAATAAATGTTGTGGAAGATGTGAGAAAATTGGGACACCAATGCATAGTTGGTGGAGTTGTTAACTGATCCAACCCTTCTAATGGGTAATTTGGAACTAAGCCCAAAGCGCTATAACACTGTGTGTACCCTTTGATCCAGAAATACCACTACTAGGTCTGTATATGAAAAGATCATATAAAATGAAAAAAGATTCACATGTACAAAAATATTTATAACAGCTTTTTATGAGGTGCCAAAGAACTGGAAATTGAGGGGATGCCCATCAATTGGGATATGGCTGAACAAGTTATGATATATGAATGTTATGGAATATTATTATTCTGTAAGAAATGGTGAGCAGGGGGATTCCAGAAAAACCTGAAAAGACTTGCATGAACTGATGCTGAGTGAAGTGAGCAGAACCAGAACACTGCGCACAGTTACAACAACATTGTACAATGATCAGTTATGATTGACTTAGCTCTTCTCACTCATACAATGATCCAAGACAATTTTAAAAGACCTGTGATAGAAAATGAAATGCTATCCACATCCAGGGAAATAACTATGGAGTCTGAATGTAGATGAAAGCACATCATTTTCACTTTTTTCGCTTTTTTGTGGCTTTCTCCTTTTGTTCTTTTTTATTTATTTACAACTTGACTACTGCGGAAGTATATTTATATTATTGTACATGTATAACCTATATCAGATTGCTTGCCATCTTGGGGAGAGGGGATAGGGGGGAGGAAGAAAAAAATTTGGAATTCAAAATTTTATAAAAAATGAATGTTGAAAATTATCTTTATATGTAACTAAAAAAATACTATTAAAAAAGACTATTCAAATCAGTAATTGAAGAAAACAGGGTCATGGAGTTGTCAGATTTTGGTAAAGAAGGTGGGAGAAAGGTAGTATAAACAATTTCATAGTCTTTACAAAGGAAGAGATTGTTGATTGGTTTGAGAAGCATTCTTTGGGAGCAGAGAGTAAAGAATGTGTTGTTCTCATCTCTTGTCCTTATGAGTTTGAGGAAACGGAAAGACCATTCTATATTAGTGCCACTGGGGGAGATTAGAGTTTTAGAGCTGGAAAGGACTTTAGAGGCCATCTAGCTGAACCCCTTAGTTTTATAGATGAAGACTGAGAAAAGTTTAGTGATTTGCCCAGGGTCACATGGTGAAGAGGTATCTGAGGCAGTATTTGAACTTAGGTTTATCCTGACTTGCAATTCAATGGTATATCCACTATAATAAAAAACTGTCTTTAATTGTGTTTCATTCAAAGACAGATGTTAGGAAGACATTTTTCAATATAAGATGGTTCATACTGTGGAGTCTATTCAAAATGTAGAATTTCCAAAGGATTCAGTGGAAGGGTCATTGAGTAGTGGAGCCAAAATAGTGTCATGAGCTCATAAATGAAGTTGATCTGGGAAGGGTCAGGGCTAAGACATACAGAAAAAAATACTAGTGGAGGAAATAGCAGGGAGAAACAATTTGTGCCTGTGGTGTCAAAGGAAGATCACTAGGATAAAAAGAACAGAAATGTGCTAATCACTGGGGTTGGAAAGGGTAAGACCATTAAGAATAAGTTTTGTAATTGTGAGAGTAGCTACAGACATAATCCACTTGCTAGTTTCCAATGAGAAAACTGATGCCCTACTGTCATCCAAACACTCATTACAGGTGCTATTCTTGATATCAGATGCTTCTTTGCAAGGCTTTTCACTGGGTTGTGAATGATTTTTATATTTCAGTCTTGGTATAGCGTAATTAAAGTAATGAATAGACTCATATTACAATTCTATTGGCATAGGGAACTCCCAGGTGAATTAATGCCCTCTGCCAAGATCCAGTTAGTTTCTTATCTTCAACTTATAGTTTTAGTGTGTTACTTGGGGGTAATGGGAGATTGTGAATTTCCCAAGGTTCCAAAGAAGAGGCAAGTTTATGGCAGAGGCAGGACTTTATTTCAGATTTTCCTGACTTCTAGGTTGCCTCTCCATCTACTGATACCTATCTGTCATTTTAAGAGTGCTTCATATAAATGAACTTATTTGATCTTTATGCCAAAGTGTGAGGATGGGTATGGCAGCTATTGTTATCATTATTGTTTTACAGGTGAGAAAATCGAGGCTCTGAAAGGTCAACTCCTATGCCCTTGGTTCCCTTCTTAGTAAATGTTAGAAGCAGAATTTTATGCCATCTCTCTCTTGACTCTGTCTCAGCCTTTCTAGACTATACAATGCTACCTATCTTTCAATGGGCAAATCATTCATAATAGTTAGAAACTGTATTCTCTTTGAGTAGAACAACCTCTTGCTGACCAAGCAACTATAAGCAGGGCAATAACTCTCTATCTTGTGTAAGGGAAGTAATTAGCGATAACCTTATAGATGAACACACACACTGGTAGAAACACATAGACTTTATAGTCCTAAGAATGCCAGAAATCATGACTACTCAATTAAAAATGCATTTTTCAGCAGCTAAGAATGAAAAATAATCATTGAAATGGAGCAATATTCCATCCCCTTCTTCTCCTGTCATTAGAAATCACTATTTTTTAAGCCAAATCTGTGCAGATTGACTTCCTCTAGGATAATGAGAAAAATACTCATATAACATTTTTTTTTTTTGGAAAACATCATTCTCACATGAATTTGTTACATCTATTGGATATTTATCTTCATTTCTAACTTCTGCTTTCTCACTTGGTAATTTTATTTCCTCTTTTAAACATATTTTCTTTATTATGAGCTTAATCATCAACCACAAACATTTCCATATGCAAAGAACAAAATAAATTATACAAGAAAATATAGATCTGTGTTACATGCAGCCTCTTTGTTTTATAAGTGCATATATATACACACACATGTTTACATACCCACATATGTATGTGTGTGTATATATAGAGTATATCAATGTGTTTATCTCTATATATGCTGTATGCATATATTGCATTTCGCAAGAATGCAATAGTAAAGTTATTTTGTTTGTTGATGTCTTCTGCCCTTTTTTGTTTTTATTACGTACTTTTAAAATAACCTTTCATTGATATTCTTTTTTTGAGTAGACACCACTACCTACCAACTTGCCATTCCCTTCCCTCCACAAGAAACTTTCCTTGTGACAAGAAAGTATAGTTCAGCAAAATAAATGAATACATTAGTACATTAGTCTTATCTGAGAATGTATATCTCAGTTTGACACTGAGTTTCTTCCATTTAAAGTAACTTTCCTTGAAAAATGTTTTCCAGAATTTCCAGAATTAGGGCACTATTTAACTCCTACAGTGTTCTTCCCAGTGTTAATGTCTTTCTTGTTCTATCAGCTCAAGGTAGAACACAATATTTACTATTTTTAACTCCTTAGAGTACCATATGATGTTAAAACACTGGTTTACATGTAACTTCTGTCTCCTGTAAAAAATTATTTCTTCATGTTTTCACATAGTGTTTGTAAACTGGTCTCTCAGAATACTGGTAGAGATGTAGTTACTTACGATATGGTTACAATATGCAGCATGATAAGAGGTAAATAGACAATCCAAGAAGCAGAAATACTAGGTTTATTAGCTGTAACCAAAAGTAAATTAGCATCATCATAAAAGCTAGGGTTTATAGAGCATTTTAAAGTTTTCAAAGCAAGTAAATATTTCATTTTTTCCCCCTCTCACAATAGCTCTGGGAGGTAGGTTGTATTATTACCTTAATTTTACAGATAAGAAACTTAGGCAGACAGTTTAAGTGACATCCTGTGGGGTCACACATCCAGTAAGAGTTTGAGGTAGGCTTTGCACTTAGGTCTTCGTGATTTCAATAGCAGCAGTCTGTCCTGTGTGTCATACAGCTGTATCTAGTCAATGTTCCAAGATGCCAAATGGGTTTTTCCTTTCTAACGTAACTTTTTTTTTTTATTTCTTGACTTGTACCTACTAAGTATTGTATTTTATATAAGTGTTACTTGTATATGTATTTTATATCCACCAGTAGGCCATGAACTCTTTGAGGGTAAAAGTATGTCTTTATCTTTTCTCCTATATTGGCACTTAGCAAAATACTGTCACTATAATGAGTGTTTATTGTTTGTTGAATGAATAAATTCATTCATGGAATAGCTTCCTAAAAAGTTGTGGATAATCTTATGTGGCAAAAGATAAACAATCATCCAGTGATTTCTGGTCTACCAATTTAAGCTGTTAGGTTTTCCTTCTTCTTGATTTTCTGGAAATCAGGGCCTTTTGCTTCTAGATAAATAACTCAACTCCAAATTTTCTCTTCCTTCATGGACAGTCTATGATCACTTGAACAGCACAAAAAAGACAATAGAAACAAAAGATGAGAAAATAATACCCAAATAACATGAAGAAGTCTCATCTCTGAGTAATGTGGGATATTCCATTTACTTGAGGATCTAGAAGGGAATAAAAAGGAATATTGAATTTCTGACTGGACATGCTTCACTTAATGTTAAAACCTATGAACCAAATCCTGCTTCATATACTTACTAGCTGTGACTCTAGGTAAATCAACTGCAAAATGAGGATAATAATTAGGACCTAACTCCCAGAGTTGTTGACAGGGTCAAATGAAATAATATTTGTAAAGAGCTTAGCACAACAAGGGTGGAGAACTTGTAGCCCCTAGGCCACATGTGGCCAAACAAATGAATTCAAACGTCACAGAACAAAAAGAACAGAAAGGATTTGTTCTGTGAGGTTCAGATTTAGTCAAATGGCTGCACTTGACCTAAAGCACCACTTGTGTCCTCAAGGCCACAGGTTCCCCACCCTTGACTAGTACATAGTAGATACTATATAAATGTTAGGTGTTTATAGCTATTATTATTGTTATTATTAGAGTAGGATTTTTTTCCTGCTCTGTTCATGCTCAAATCAGAACAGTATTAGCTCACCATACAAATGAACACAAGAAACGTTCATCCTTTATTCTCTCAATTCCAGATCTCAAAATTTTGCTGCACCAGACAAGAGCATTTTACCTAACTCAAGTATTTGACACAGGAAACATCTTGACATGATACCAAAATCCCCCAAACACTAGAAAAAAAAACTCATTAAAAAACAAAACTAAACTAAACTAAAAAATCATTTAAAAAAGTCATCTTCCATTTGATTGACCCATTAATAGCATTTTTTAAAAAGGATTTCCGAGAGACTACATGATCAAGTTTCCTCCCTGTCTAAAGTGTATGGCTATAGCTGTGGTCACTGTCAAGGTAATGTGTTTTAAAAACTAAACTAACATTAATGCTAAGACATGTACCTTGTTTATTTGTCTGACACATCTGTGCTTGTTGGATTTTCCTTTCTATGGTGGATGTGCCATAAATGTTAAATAATCCTCACCACCATTGATGCTTGAAGATTTAAGATTAGGGCAAGAAGGCCAGCTCAGGGCAACATTGATTGCAATACATTTTTTCCGCCTGGGTATTGAGCAAACTGGAGATTTGACATGTGATAATACATCATTTGCAGTCTGCTTCCATGCCTCTAAGGCAATGGCAACAGGGCTGTCCTTCCCTACCATAGAGCTTGTTAACAGCACTCCCCCATGCAGCCTGGTATACACAGGGGGCACATTGACACCACTCTTTAGGGGTGGAGACCCTGTTTCCTTGAGTTCTTGTCACCTCTTCAGCCACTCCAAAGACATGGAGGCCATGAGCTGAACAAGCAAAAGGGCAAAACCTAGGATGTGGCACAGCAGGAGTTACTGACAGAGAAATGTGTGTAGCCCTGTCCTGATGTCATAGCTGATACTAATGACAGTAAGACAGTGTTTTAAATAGGCTTGAAAAGCATGTGAATTTCTATCAAAGAAAGGGACTCCCCCTCCTTTTCTCACTCCCTTTTTAAGGTTTAGCTAAGTTGCTGATTCCACAAAACCTTTGTTTTAAACAAGTTAGGAACTATCCTTTAGACTTTATGCTTTCCTCCATTTAGACATAATGAAATTTGTTTAGAGCAGTTTGGGCTGTGTGGTCCATGACTTGTGAACTTGTGAAGAAAAGTGACAGAAGATTGGGAATCCAAAGGGTAGAAAGGGCAAACGCAACTTACTGGCCTTTAATTTCAAATGTTATCCATAGTATCAGTAGCATTCAAGATCCTGACAGAAAGACTATAAGGGGTTGGAGTGGGGTGAACCTGCAGGCGCATCAGGGGACCAAACCTTTGAGAAATACTGTAAACTATTAGTTGTCGAGTGTCAATGAATGAAATGTAACCACTAATTTAATTTTTCTTTCTTTCTTTTGTGTTTACTACCGAAAAAATCAATAGCAAATAATCCCCTTTTTTTTGAGTTAAAAAAGGGGGGCTTCTGAAGAGGTGGAAACCTGATTTAGCTTTAATAAGCAGCCTAAACCTCATGAACCTATTTGAAAGTATAATACCATGAAAGAAAGAAGTCTTTCAGTTTTACTTACAACACCCCTGTACCTTGGTTCTTTATTTCTAAAGACAATTGCATAGAAATAGGATTTAAGCTATTTAGGAGTTTATCTCCTTTTGCTACTTATCCCCTATGCCAAAATAAAATCCTCCTTAACCACATAATCTTTGCTCTCAGTCTTAAGAAAATGTCCTTTGAGGATTTTCTGGAGACATTGGTACATCATAAACTTACTGTATGCATGTTAGTGTCAACGCAGGGGCAATATTAAAAATAGTCATGCTGATCTATTATTGTTCAAGAGGAAGATATGGGGGGACAGTAATAACATGGTGGCAAAGAGATGATTGAGTTAGACAAAACACTGGGATGTGAAGCATGATTTGGGATCAAAGGTTTGCTAAAAAGAAGTGGGCCCAGTGTATTTGTTTTTTCTGACTCACCAAAATGTGTGGCATGTCTATAGGGTAATACTTGTTAAACTGCATGGGATTATCTCCAAGGCCATATTTTCAAGAAGCTCCAAAGGTTCAGAAAGAATATCAGCAGGGAAGATTATGTGGAGGATAGGTGTTAGGATAGATATTTTGATTTGTAGATTATGTGTCAATATAGGTGTTTTGAAATTAAGTGAAAGAGATAAAACGTGAAGAGTGCAATAACTATTTGACAAGTAGAAATTTTGAATTGGGTATTATTACATTTTTGTAGTTCAAAAAAGGATATTGCAGCATGGTGTTTTTATTTTTATCTTAGTAACATCCTCCATGCACATCTGGATTGCTTTTCCATCCCCAAACCTTAGTGGTTCTAAATCTCACTAAATTGTAATACTGTCATCTAGTGGAAGCTACAGCAATTACAGGTATAATATTGGTATGTTTAACTCAGGAGGGCAGCTCCAGGAAAAATGGGTGGAAGTTTCAAATGGGTATATTTAGATTTGATGTCTAAGGGAAAACAAATAAACAAACAAACAAAATCTTTCTAATAATTTTAAATATATAAAAGTGAAATGAATAGCTTTTAAAAGTGAGGGATTTCCTCTCATTGGAAGTTTCAGTCAGAGGGTAGATAACAACTTGACATGCTTCCTCTTTCCTATTTACCTCTTCCACAAGGGTGGAAGGGTGCGTACAGTCAGGCTCTTTTTGTTGTGACCAAATTGTAGAATGAGGGTAAGTGAAGGTTATGCTAACACCGAGTGCATCAGGAGCAAGGAAATTGCTCCACAATAGATAAATGGTCAAAAGATATGAGTGGGCTCTTTTCAAAGGAAGAAACCCAAGCTACATCAACCATCACATAAAAAAAATACTTTAAATATAGATGAAGAAATGCAAATTAAAGGAACTTTGAAAATCCACCTATCAAATTTGCAAAAATGAAAAAGACGAAAATGGAAAATGTGGGTGGTTATGGAAAAACAGGCAAAAACTTTTGATGAAACTAGGAAATGGTCCAGTTATTCTGGAAAGCAGTTTGGAACTATGCACCTAAAGTTACCAAGCTGTGCCTATATCATAAAGAAAACAAAGAAAGTGGAAAAGAATTTATATGTACAAAAAATATTTATAACAGCTTTTTGTGGTAGTTTAAAATTAGAAAGGAAGTGTTATATCTTTCTATTGAGGAAAGGCTAAGCAAATCATGGTATATGAATATAAAGGAATATTATTGTGTCATGAGAAATAATGGAACAGTTTCAAATGAAACTAAGATGACCTCCATGAATGGATGCAGAGAGAAATGAACAGAACTATGAAAGCAATTTATGTAATCAAATCATTATAGAGAAAAAAGAATTTTGAAAAAAAATTAACTTTAGAACTCTACTCAACAAAGTCCCAAAGATCAAAGACGAAACATGCTGCTCACACTGTGACAGAAAAATAAAGAATAAAATGGAGAAAGAAGCATACATTTTCAGATATTGTTTGTACGGGGATTTGTTTCAACGGACTATGCAGTTATGTATTTAGGGCTTTCTTTTTCTTTTCTCAGTTTTGGGGGTGGGAAGTGGGAGGAACAGATTTATTTTAAATGCTTATTCATTAAAAATAATATAACAACAAAAATTAAAATAAAATTCAGAAAAGTGCTTAGAGAATTCAGACCACAAGCCCATGTTGTCTGGCTATGATTCCTTGCCAGAGTGTTGGAGAAGGTGTACTGAATGAGCATGATATTGGTACCAGGTTTCTGTACTACTAATTCATTAGTTTGTTATGTTATCAGGGCTCCTGGTGTTTTAGCTGGTGAATGCAACAGCAATTACTTTATCTCTTTTGTGTAATTCTTTTTTTGAAGAGTCTTGAGAAGTCTTAGTCTTGCATCTTGTTGGTTATGTGACAGGAAAGCTTATATAGCTAATGGTAAAAAAAAATACTTCTTACTTTCCTTCTCATTTTGGCTGCATTGGTTTTGTTTGTGCAAAACCTTTTTTAATATGATGTAATCAAAATTACCAATTTTCCATCCTATAATTCCTCTCTATCACTTGTTTAGGAATAAATTTTCCCCTTCTCCAAAGATCTGACAGGTATTCCTTGCTTTCCTAATTTATTTATGGTATCATCCTTTACTTCTAAATCATGTACATACTTTGACCTTATCTTGGTATACTGGGTGAGATGTTGGTCTATGCCTAGATTCTGCCAAACTGCTTTCCACTTCTCCCAAAAATTTTTGTCAGATAGTGGGTATGTGTCCCAAAAGTTTGCATTTTTGGATTTGCCAAATGCTAGTTTACTATGGTTATTAACTACTGTGTATTATATGCCTAATTTATTCCACTGATCCACCACTCTATTTCTTAGCTAGTACCAGATTGTTTTGATGATGACCACTTTGTAATATAGTTTGAACTCTGGTACTGCTATGAATCTTCTTTCACATTTTTTTTCATTGATTCCCCTTGTTATTTTTGACCTTTGTTTTTCCAGATGAATTTTGTTATTATTTTTTCTAGCTTCCTAAAATAATTTTCGGTAGTTTGATTGACATGGCACTGAATAAGTATATTAATTTAGGCATACTTCTCATTTTTATTGTATTGACTTGGATTACCCATTAGCAATTAATATTTTTTCTAATTGTTTGGATCTGACTTTATTTGTATGATAAGTGTATTGGAATTATATCCATAGAGTTCCTGGGTTAGTCTTGGCAAGCAGACTCCCAAGTGTCTTTTATTTCATATGGTCATTTTGAATGGAATTTCTCTTTCTAAAACTTGCTGCTTGACTTTGTTGGTAATATAAAGAATTGCTGATGATTTATATGGATTTATTTTATATTCTGCGACTTCGCTAAAATTGTTAATTATTTTAATTAAATTTGTTTTAGTTGCTTCCCTAAGATTTTCTAAGTATAACAATTGTCTAAGTCATCTGAAAGAGTGATAGTTTCGTTTCTTCATCAACTAGTCTAATTCCTCAAATTTCTTGTTTTTCTCATTGCTATCTAGCATTTCCAGCACAATATTGAATAATGGTGGTAATAATGGGAAACCTTGTAGCACTCCTGATCTTATTGGGAAGGCTTCCAGCTTTTTCCCATTGCAGATAATGCTTGCTAATTTTAGATACTACTTATCATTTTAAGGAAAGGTCCATTTATTCCTATCCTTTCTAGTATTTTTTTTAATAAGAATGAGTGTTGTATTTTTTCAAATTTTTTTTTCTGCAACTACTGAGGTAATCATGTGATTTTTTTTATTGATATAGTTAACTATGTTAATATGCTTTTTAATATTTAATCAGCTCTGCATTCTTGGCATAAATTCTACCTGGTCATAATATAATATATTGCTGTAATCTTCTTGCTAGCATTTATTTAAATTTTTGGCATCAACATTCATTAGGGAAATTGTTCTATGGTTTTCTTTCTGTTTTTGCTCTTCCACCTTTAGGTATCACCACCATATTTGCATCATAAGAGGAATTTTGTCGTGTTTCTTTTTTGCTTACTTTTCCAAATAGTTTATAGAGTATTAAAATTAATTATTCATTAAATATTTGGTAGAATTAATTTGTAAATCCATCTGGTTCTGGGGATTTTTTCTTTTTCTTTTTTTGTTTTTAAATCTATTTATTTGTTTAGAGGAGATAATGAGGACATAAACACATAAGTAGTTTATCAGTAGAATTCAGGGTGAAGCTAAATAGTCTGAGGGGACTGGGATCAGAAAGCTCAGTCTAATTGTCTCTGATGCTAGATTTATTTTTTGTATAACTAATTAATTTATTTTTAGTTTTCAACATTCATTTCCATAAGATTTTAAGTTTTAAATTTTCTCCCCATCCCATTCCTCCTCCTCTTCCAAGATGGCAGTGTGCCAGCTGATATGGTCTTTACTTATACATCCTCACTAAGCATATTTTCCTTTTAGTCATGATGTAAAGAACAATTAGAACTAATGGGAGGAACCACTAGAATGAAGCAAAAAAACCCCAAAAGAACAAAGGAAAAAAAAGAGCAAATAGTATGCTTCAATCTGCCTTCAGACTCCATAGTTCTTTCTCTTGGTGTGGATAGCAGTTTTCATCAGAGCTGTCTTAGATTCTTGCATTGCTGTAAAGAGCCAAGTCTATCAAAATCAGTCATCACACAGTGTGGTTATTACTGTGTTTTGCTCATTTCACTCTACATCAGTTCATGTAAGTCTTTCTAGGTTTTTCTGAAGTCTGCTTGCTCATCATTTCTTACAGCACAATAGTTTCCCATTACATTCATATATCACAACTTGTTCAGCCATTCCCCAATTAATGGGCATCTTCTCAATTTTCAATTCTTTGCCACCACAAAAAGAGCTACTATAAATATTTTTGTACATATAGATCCTTTTTCCATTTTTATGATCTCTTTTGGATACAGTCCTAGAAGTGGTGTTGCTGGGTCAAAGGGTGGTGGTTTTTTCTTCATGAGATCAATGATGCCTTGTTCAAATTTTTTTTTCTAAAACAGGGTGAGTTAAGAATTGTATTTCCTCTTCCATTAATCTATGCAGTCTATATTTTTGTAAATATTCATACATTTGACTTAGATTGTTAGATTTATTGTTGTATAATTATTGTTTTTCTTTTGCTTTTGAAGAGGACCAATGACATCACAGGGTGATGTCTTTATTTGCACATGAATTGGATTTATGTGAGGCAGAGTTGCACATGGTTGACAGCCTCACTTTCTCTTCTTGATTCATCAAAATCCAGTGGCAGTACAAAAGTCAAGACAACTGGTGATGGCCCAGGATGCAGCAGATGACCTTGGCATCTTTGTTGCCTGACCAAATTCTAATTGTTCCACAACACCTGCTTCAGTCGACTTCATGGCTGTTGGAACCAATTTTTCGCATCTGCCTATTCTGCTGGGTGAAGTCTTCACATGCTTGGAATTGACATCCCCCTCACTCACTGACAGGCCTAAGGCCTATAGGTTACCCTCTATAATCATAGGTTCCCAAAGTAGGTGATATTGCCTCCTGTGGAACACTAGAATGATCCAGGGGAGGAGAAGTAGCCTTGGGTGCAATTGGGGGTCATTGAATCAAAATGAAGTGGCAGTGGAAGCACAAGGAAAGAAGAGAAAAGAAAGAAATTTTGAAAAATCATTTGTACATATGTCATCTGTTGTGTAACAGAGTTAAAGTCATAAGTATTATGTTATTTTCCAAATAAACACACACAACACAAGTTATAACCAATCAGTGGTCAAGTCTGCTGACAGGTCTTAACAAGCAAATGTTGCCAGGCAAGTGTGTTGTGCATTGTCAGTAAGTCCAGTATGTGCAGGCAAGAATATGTGCATGTAATGACTTGTTTACAATATGATACTATAAGGGTACATGATGCAATATTGCATCATCAAAATTTCAATGTAGTTAAAAAGCCACAAATTTACACAATAAACTATTAAATTTAAGATGAATCATTTTTAAAAAATGCATTTTTTTAAATGATGCAAATTAAAAAAGAAAACAAAACAAAAACATTAAAATATTAAAGGAAGTAGGTTTCCAGGGAGACACTGAGTAAATTTTTTTTTTTTTTGCAAAGAGGGTGATAGGTCAAATAAGTTTGGGAACCTCTGTTCTACATAGTTTAGCCCATCTGCCTAGACAATTTAGTGGGGTGTGGCCACTGTTCATACTACAGCTTCTTGGACCAAAGACGAGAGTTGGGTGAAGGTGGATACCCAAGGTGGATGAACAGCCCTGAAAAGAGCTAACTCAGCAAGCCCTCATACCATTGATGCTAGTCCTTCCTGAATCCCCAATACACTCCAAATTTCTAGGTATTTGAGGGCAAAAAAGGCAATCCCTTTTCATCATCTCTCAAATTCATCTCCTCTCCTCTGATATTGCCACTACTCTGGTTCAGGTTCTCATCACCTCCCACCTGAATTATTGCTATAGCTTTCTGGTGAATCTGTTTGCCTGAAGTCTGTCCCCACTCTAATCCATTCTCCATTCAGACACCAAAGCAATTTTCTAAAGTGTCAGTTTGACCATGTTACCCTGCTACTCAAACTCCTGTGGCTCCATATCTCCTTTAGGATCAAATATAAAACTGTCTGTTTGGTGTTCAAAGGCTTTGATAACATACCTTTCAAGTCTTCTTATAACTGGCTACCTACCATATGCTTCTTAAACAAAACATTCCATATTTCAGATGTGGACATTTCCCCTGGTGGTCCCTCATGTCTGGAATGCTCTACCTTCTCATTTTCTCCTACTGACTTCTTCTAAGTCTCAACCAAAATCTCATCTTCTACACGAATCTTTTTCCTCTCCCTCTTAATTTTAGTGCCTTCTTCCTATTTATCCTGTATATAGCATAGAATTGGTCAAAAAAGTTCCTAATGATGGAATCAAGCTGCTCCCATCCCCCATATTCTAACTTCCTTATAGGCCTTATGGAACAACACACATGCCCTGATTTAGCCATACAATCTGGCTTTAGCCCCACCACAGGCCCCCAGAGTGAATCATAGGCCTCACTGAATAGCAGGCCCACTACTCCTAGCTAACCACTGTTCTCCCACCCCAACTCAATATCCTAACTTCCTCATATGTGCCTTACTGTTCACTAGTACAGCAGGTGTGTCCATGAACTTATATCTATCAAAGAAACAGCAGGTGTGTCCCTGTGATGGTATCCCAGACACTTCCTCTACTAGCCCCTACCCCAGATACATTCCTCATATTTCCCACAGAAATAACAGGTGTATCAATGCACTCAACAATCACACCCATCTAATCTCAGACAGGATCATAGTAGTAGCCAATCTGAAAGCAGCACCACCAGGATGCCTGAGCAGGATGTGGACCCGAAAACAATTGAAAGAACTTTCCCTAAGTAGGCATCTGTGTGGTAACAGCAAAAGCTGTCATTTAGGTGAACTTATAGTGTAGAGAAGTTTATTATAATATTATTGTCATACATACAAGCCCCCCACAAACAGGTTTTTCTATATGCATTGTGAGTAATTGCATGCACAATTCCCTCCCCCATTACCTAATTCCTTAACAAATCCCCCTCCATTTTTTTAATATTCATAATTTTATAGTGTAATTTTTACACAACATCCTGTTAATCATTTCCTGTAGAACAACAATATCTCATCATAATCACATACCACAATTTGTTCAGTCATTCCCCCGTTGAAAGGCATTCCCTTTTACCCCCAGAAAAGAGCTGCTATAAATATTTTTGTACGTATAGGTCCTTATCCTTTTTTAAATTTTTTTTTTTTGATACAGACATAGTAGTGATATTGCTAGCTCAAAGGGTATGTTTGGTTTCATAGTCCTTTGGGCATGATTCTAAATTGCTCGATAGAATGGTTGAATCAGTTCACAACTCTAACAACAGTGTATTAATGTCTCATTCCCCCTATCTCCTCCAACATTTGTCATTTATCTTTTCTGCCATATTAGTTGACCTAATGAGTAAGAGGTAGTACCTCAGAATTGTTTTAATTTGAATTTCTGTAGTCAATAGTGAGTTGAAGTATTTTTTCATACAGCTATAGATAGAGCTTTGATTACATCATCTGAGAACTGATCATGTCTTTTGATAATTATTAATTGGTGAATGGTTCTTACTTTTATAAATTTAACTCAGTTCTCTATATGTTTGAGAAATGAGGCCTTTATCAGAGAAATCTGTCTCAATTTTTTTCTCACTGTTACTATTACTAACTGAAATTCTCTCCATCCTATTCTTACCATGTTTATTTTATTTTCTCTCACCTTGCATCCTGTCTCTCCTCAAAAGTATTTTGCTTTTGATTACCCCCTCTCCCAATATGACCTCTTTTCTATCACTGCCTCCCCACTTATCTTATCCTCTTCTCCTCCTGCTTTCCTGTTGGGTAATATAGATTTCTATACCCAACTGAGTGTGTATGTTATTCTCTTTTTAAACCAGTTCTAGCGGCAGCTAGGTGGCGCAGTGCATAGAGCACTGGCCCTGAAGTCAGAAGGACCTGAGTTCAAATCTGGACTCAGACCAAACACTTGACATGTACTAGCTGTGTGACCTTGGGCAAGTCACTTAACCCCAATTGCCTCACTAAAATACAACAACAACAACCAGTTCTAACGAGAGTAACATTTACTCACTCCCCTTACCTCCCCCTTCTTTCCCATTACTGCAAAAGCTTTTTCTTGCCTCTTTTATGTGAGATAATTTACCCCATTCTACCTCTCCCTTTCTCTTTCTCCCAGTACATTCCTCTTGTATCATTGCTTCATATTGAATTCACACCTGTGCCCTCTGTCTGTATATACTGCTTCTAATGACCTCAATAATGAGAAAGGTCTTATGAGTTACAGTTATCATCTGCTGATGGAGGAGTGTAAACAGGTTAACGTTAATAAGTCCTTTATGATTTCTCTTTCTGGTTTACCTTGTCATGCTTCTCTTGAGTCTTATATTTAAAAGTCAGATTTTTCTATTCAACTCTGGTCTTTTTCCAAGAATGCTTGAAAGTCCTCTATCTCATTGAATGTTTATTTTTTCCCCTAAAAGATTATACTCAGTTTTGCTGGACAGGTGATTCTTGGTTATAATACTAGCTTCTTTGCCCTCTGGAATATCATATTCTAAAATCTCCAATCCTTAGATACAGAAGCTGCTAAAATCTTGTGTTATCCTGTTTGTGACTCCATGATACTTGAATTATTTCTTTCTGGCTGCTTGCAATATTGTCACCTTGATTGGGAACTCTGGAATTTGGCTATAATATTCCTGGGAGTTTTCATTTTGGGATATCTTTCAGGAAGTGATCTTTCAATTTCTATTTTACTCTCTGGTTCTAGAATATCAAAGCAGTTTTCCTTGATAATTTCTAGAAAGATGATGTCTAGGATCTTTTTTTGATCATGGCTTTCAGGCACTCCAATAATTTTAAAATTCTCTCTCCTGGATCAATTTTCCAGGTCAATTGTTTTTCCAATGAGATAGTTTATATTGTCTTCCTTTTTTTTTTCATTCTTTTGGTTTTGTTTTATTGTTTCTTGATTTCTAATAAAATCATTAGCTTCCATTTGCTCCGTTCTAATTTTTAAGGAATTCTTTTCTTCAATAAACTTTTGGATCTCCTTTTCCACTTGACCAATTCTGCTTTTTAAAGCATTCTCCTCCTCCTCATCAGCTTTTTGGATCTCTTTTACCATTTGGCATAGTCTGTTTTTTAAAGGTTTTTTTTTCAGGTGTTATTTTGTGTGTGTGTGTGTGTGTGTGTGTGTGTGTGTCTCCTTTAGCAAGCTGTTGACTCATTTTTCATTATTTTCTTACATTACTCTCATTTCTCTTTCCTATTTTCCTTCTATTTCTCTTACTTGATTTCCAAAATCCTTTTTGAGCTCTTCCGTGGCCTGAGATCAATTCATATTTTTCTTGGAGGCTTTGGAGGTAGGAGCTTTGACTATGTTGTCTTCTAAGTGTCTGTTTTGATCTTCCTTGTCAGCTTAGTAACTATCTATAGTCAGTCTTTTTTCTTTTCTTTCTGTTGTGTTTTTTTTTCTCAGCCTATTACCTGAATTTTTAACTCTTTATTTAGGTAGGGCTTTTAGGTAGGGTGGAGGGTGAACTGCCCAAACTTCAGAGGTTTTATGTGGCTATTTCCAGAGGTACTTCTAGGGACCTATAAGTTTTCAGTTCTTCTAAGGTGATCTAAGAAGAAGTGTTTACTCCTCTCCTGACCTATGCTTTTGTCTGTGAGTGACTGCAGGCACTCTTTTCTGCCATGGAACTGTGACAAGCGTCCATCTTCCACTGTGGCCACAAGCTCTGCCATGAGAGTGTTCCTCCTTGCCAGGGAATGCTACCCAGCACTGCAACCCAGATCCAAGTATGGATAAAGCAACAGAGTCCTGCCTCAGTGCTAGCAAGAAAACCCTTTTGTCATCTCCTTCTGACCAGTTGCTTGACCCCCTCACACCCATGGACTGAGAACTCCAGAAGCAGCTGGTGCTGCTGACAGTACTGATTCAGTGGCTCCCAAGGCTTGCTCCAGGTTTGCTGGGTCCTGGTCTGTGCTGGTGCAACCTGCATTGGACTGCACTCCTCTCTGTCTTGGGTGCAACAAGCCTTTCCTGATGACTTTCCAAAGTGTCTTGGGCTATAAATTCTCACAGTGCATCTCTCTTTCTTGTTCCTTTTTTTTTTTAAAAAATCATCCCATCTTTGTCATCTAACACTCACCCTCTGTCTATGTATATTCTTTCTAACTGCCCTTATTTTGACGAAGTTCTTAGGAGTTACAAGTGTCATATTCCTATATAAAAATGTGGACATTTTAACCTTATTTAGTCCCTTATGACTTCTCTTTCATGTTTATGTTTTTATGCTTCTCTTGAGTCTTTTATTTGACAGTCAAATCTTCTATTCAGGTCTGGTCTTTTCTAAGGAATACTAGAAAATACTCCATTTCATTAAATATCCATTTCCCCTTTAAAGGATTATACTTACTTTTTTTTCTGGATAGGTTATTATATCTCCTTTATCTTCCAGATGATGTTATTCCAAGCCCTCTAATCCTTTAATGTAGAAGCGTCTAAATCTTGTGATATCCCAACTATAGCTTTACGATATTTGAATTGTTTCTTTCTGGCTGCTTGCAACATTTTCTCCTTTGCCCAGAAGCTCTGGAATTTGACTATAATGTTCCTGGGATTTTTTATTTTAGGATCTCTTTTTGGAAGTGATTAGTGGATTCTTTTAATTTCTATTTTACCTTCTAGTTCAAAGCAGTTTTCTTTGATAAGTATTTGAAAAATGATGCTTAAATTCTTTTTTTTTAATCATGACTTTAGAGTAATTCAATAATAATTAAATTATTTATCCTGGATCTATCTTCCAGGTCAGTTGTTTTTGCAATAAGACATTTCATATTTTCTTCTCTGTTTTTTACTTAAAAATATTTTGTTTCTTGATGTCTCATGGAGTCGTTAGATTTCATTTGCCCAATTCCAATTTTTAAGAAATAATTTTCTTTGTTGAGCTTTTGTTCCTCCTATTCCATTTGGCCCATTTTACTTTTTAAGGCATTTTCTTCAGTGATTTTTTTATATCTTTTTTTTTTCATTTGGCCGATTCAGTTTTTTAAGGAATTTGTCACATCAGTGGATTTTTGTTCCTCTTTTACCATTTGCCTTTTCAGTTTTCTAAGATGTTATTTTCTTCAGTATTTTTTGTGTGTCTTTTACCATGCCGTTGGCTCTTTTTTCATAATTTCCTTGCACCTCTCTCATATCTTCTCCCAATTTTTCTTCTATCTCTCTTATTTGATTTTTAAAATCCTTTTTGAGCTCTTACAGGAATTCTTTTTGCATTTGTGTGCAATTTACATTTTCCTTTGAGGATTTGCATGTAGCTATTTTGATTTTATTGTCTTCTCATTTTGTGTTTTGATATTATTTTTTATTGTTATGATTATTTGATTACTGATATTATTATTATTTTCTTCAATAAATGTTTGGGCCTTCTTTTCCACTTGGCCAATTCTGCTTTTTAAGGCATTCTTCTCCTCCTTGGCTTTTTGGACCTCTTTTGCCATTTGGCTTAGTCTGTTTTTTTAAGGAGTTATTTACTTCATTATCTTTTGTGTGTGTGTGTGTGTGTGTGTGTGTGTGTGTGTGTGTGTGTGTGTGTGTGTGTGTCTCCTTAAGGAAGCTGCTGACTCTTTTCTCATGATTTTATTGCATCACTCTCATTTCTCTTCCCAATTTTTCCTCTACTTCTCTTACCTCATTTTCAAAACCCTTTTTGAGCTCTCCATGGTAACTTTCTATGGTCAGGTTCTTTTTCCCCCTCATTTTCCACTTAGCTTCTTGACTTTTTTACTCTATGTTAAAGTTGAGCTCTGCTTCTGGGACATGGGAGGCAATATTCCAAGCTTCAGGTTTGGAATTGTGACCATGGACCCTGTTCCCCTGGCTTCTACTGTTTCCCCTGGGACTGCAACTTGGAACTGCATATGAGTAATGCCATAGGATCCTACTCCCAGTGCCAATAAAAGGTTCTCTGAAATCTTCTTCTGACCAATTGTTCAACCCACTCACAATTTTTGTCTGAGTTCCCAATGCCATTGCTACTGCTGCTATTGCAGCCCCCTCCAAGGCTTGCTGCTGCTTGCAATGGCAAAGCCTGTTCTGCACTATACTTTGAGCTTGACTACCATTCTGATGAGACAGACCCTTCCTACAGGCTTCCTAAGTTATATTTGGCTGAAAAATTGTTTTACCCCAACCTTTTTTTGGTTCTGCTATTCCAGAATTTGATACGAGTAATAATTTTGAAGTTTTTTGGAGGAAATTTGAGAGGGTTCACCTGAGTTCCTCCCTTTTTTCTGTTATCATGGCTTCTCCCTCCCCTAATAATCAAGCTCATTACCTCTTGAGGAAGCCAATTTAATTCTGAGATAGGACAATCTCTAAATCTAGAGCCAATATTAATGAGTAAGCAGTTTTCTTTGTGTCAAGCCAAAATTCTATCTCTTGGAACTTGTTCCCCCATTATTCCCAACTCTTCTCCCTGGAACCAAGCAAGATATTTCAAACCCTTATACTACATAGCTGTCCTCCTTACTTTATCTTAGCAAGAATACACATTAACTTAAATGGAGCCATCCAACTGGATGTCAGATGTTCTCATCTCAAAGAATATTCTCTCATTGCCTTCCAAAGTGAGTCTGACAATTACAGGATTGTAAGAGCCACAGAGATCCAGAGAGGTCATTTAATTCATTTCCCTGCCTTCAAAACATACTGATTACGAATGATCCCAAAAGAAGAGCTATGCAATCATAAAAAATAAAAGGCCAAAGACAATGGAATTTCTTTTGTTAATGTATCCCACAGTCTTCAAATGTTAACAGTCAACATGCTCCACCTAATGTGTTAACAGAAATCATTCCAGTTGTAATTTAAGGCTATTCCCTATTGTTCTGTCCTCAGTGGGCATAGGGGACAGCTGCTCACTCTTTAACATTCTCTCCCGTACCTGAGAAATGTTATACTATTATGTGGTTTGTAAATGTAGTAACTTACCAAAATAAGAAAAAGGATCAATTATCTTTACAAATGAAAATAGTATTTCAGCATCAGCAAATACCAACAATTGATTCAAAAATATTTTATTTAAATATTCATCAATATATTTACATTGACCATATTTCTAAATCTATGCCTCTCTCTCCCCTAATCAATGAGTCATCCCTTTTAACAAAGACAAGAAAAAAGAAAGTAGGAGAAAGAGAAGTTCAGACAATTCAACCAATAAATGGAACAATTCTGACATTACATGCAATATTCCACAACCAGGTAAAGAACAGCAAAGAAGAAGGGAGAGGTCTATTTTCTTAACTAATTCATAAGATGAGGATTTCTGTTCATTTTAATGACATAGCATTCAGATAGGCGTTTCCCAGTATCACAGAGTTAATGTACCAAAACTAGAACTTGAACACAGATCTTCTCTGTCAGTGAGGTTGATACTCTTTCCACTAAACATACTATCTCTTCAGTGTGTATACTGTCATTTTGGCTCTTTTTAAAATTTTCTTTCTATTATTTCATACATGCATCCCCATACTACTCTAAAATCTTCATATCCCTTGGTATTTAACAACATTATTATCCAATATATTATCATGTCATAATTTGGTCAGCCATTCTCCAATTATTGAGTGCATATTTGTTTCCAGCTTTTTCATTTCATGAAAGAAGCTGCTATGAACATTCCTATACATATGTCTTTTCTGGGTGCCAATAACCTCATTTGATTATTGGCTTGGAGATGGAATCTCTGGGTCAAAAGATATGAACAATTTAGCAACTTTCTTACACAATTCTAAATTGTTTTCTGGAATTATTGAACTAATTTGTAGCTCAACCAGCAAGGAATTAGCATAACTATCTGCCCATAGCCTCTCTAGTAAATGGGTTTTCATCATCTCTTCTAATTTAATAGGCGTGAGATGACAATTCTAGTGATAGCAATCTTAAATGGCCAATGGGAAAAAGATTCCACAGCTTTCCTTGGTTTTCTGTCCAATTGTCTAATGAGTTTTATAATCAGTACATTCCTCATCAGATTTGAACTAAGACTATTAGGTTGTTCACATTCTTTACATGCCCAGCACTTAGCACAGTGCATAAGACGTGATATGCACACTTCCTAAATGCTTGATGACTGATTAAAGAACTTTCTTATTATTTTTCCCTGTTTTCAGGAGTATGCAAAACTTTTCCCCCCAAAAGGATAATGCATTTTAGCTCTTATGAACCTAATGCTACTTATAATGATCTCTCACCACCTACCCCCCTCCAAAAATAATTTTTAAAATTACTTAACCAATACAAGTTTATTCATTAATTCCTTTAATTTATCTATCATCTACCTACCTACTTACATTTCCTATTTATTTATTTGTTTTTCCTACCTGATTCCAGGAAGCATATGAGTGGCAAAACAAATAATATTTCTTCTTTATGCACTCGATATAAATTGTTACTCTTTCTAGAAAAAATGAGCAAATATTTGTACAGATGTAAAATGGAAAAAAAATTGTGTAGTTCAGAACATTCATAGGTACTGATTATAAGTTCTGGGGAAATGTAAGAGGGAAAGGACTGCAATGGGCATTGGTTAACTAACATCTTTGTCTGATTCTTTCACTAGCGAGTTAGTGAAACAACTGGACCTTTGGGGAACTCAGATTCCCAATCTTTAACTTAAGAAGGTGGCTTCATATTGGCAAAAATGAGAAAATATGGAGGAGTTCTGAGAAGAGAGCAACACTAATGTGTTGCTGATAGAGATGGGAATCAATTCAATCATTCTGGAAAACAGTTTTGAATTATGCAAATAAAGTGACAAAATGTTTATAGTATTTGACCCAATGATTCCTCTAGCACCTTTAAACTTCAAAGAGGCAATTGAAGGCAGTCCCCATATACACCAAAATATTTGCAGTAGTATTTTTTGTGATGGCCAAGAATTGATGAGAAAAGTATATCCCCATTAATTAGGGAATGAGTAAACAAATTGGCTATACAAATTGTGATATAAGAACAAAAAGGAATTCTATAGTTTGGTAAGAAATAACAAATGTGATAAATATTGACAAGCACAGAAAGATTCATATTTAGTGATAGAGAGTGAAGTAAGCAGGACCAAAGAAAATATAAAATTACAACAATAATGTAAATGGAAAAAACAAACAAAAAAAATTAAAAATGAATGTTGGAACAGTTTAACTAATAAGCATAGTTGAAAGAATATAAAGAAAAATCTGCTCCCCATTCTACCTTCTCAGATGGTAGTGCCCCAAGTATGGTGTATTGAACTTTTTAAATGTTTTAACAAACAATATTAATTTTCTACTATTTTTAAAAAAAAAACTGCTGCTTATTATGTGGGATCACTCTTTGGGAGAAGCAGGGAGAAGAAGACTAGAGGAAATTATGTTAATATTTTAAAAAATTCAAAAGACACCAATAAAATTATTTTTAAAGGATAGGAAAGAAGAAAAAAATATTAAGGGTTATAGTAGATCAGGAACCTGTCTTCCCACTTATAATACACTAAGAATCTTCTGATTCTCTGGCTAAGCCCTCATGTTGTAACTAGAATGATTACAGCTATTGAAAGGGAGATTTGGTTCTGAAAAGATAATGAATAGTAACACTTAACATCTCTCAGCTTTAGTTTCCACATTTGTGGGTGGTTTGTTGTTGTTTTAAATAAAAGAAGTAGACTAGAAGTTTTGTACAAACCTGGCTGACATTAAGTCTTTCATTCTTTTTTTTAAAAATTTATTATCATTAATTAATTATTTATTTAAAGTTTTCAACATTCATTTTAACATCATTTTGAGTTCCAAATTTTCTCCCCATCTCTCCCCTCCCCCACCCCAAGATGGTGTGCATTCTGAATACCCATTCTCCCAAATTGCCCTCCTTTCTATTACCCCCTCAACATTCTCTTATCTCCATCCCCTTCTAGTTTCCTATAGGACAGGATAGAATTCTTTTTTTTTTTTTGCGAGGCAGTTAGGGTTGAGTGACTTGTCCAGTGTCACACAGCTTGTAAGTATCAAGTGTCAGAATCTGGATTTGAACTCAGGTCCTTCTCACTCCAGAGCTGGTGCTCAATCCACTGCACCACCTAGCTGCTCCCGACAGGATAGAATTCTATAACCTTTTGCCTTATCTCATATTTCCCAGTTGCATGTAAAAACAATTTTAACATTCATTTTAAAACTTTGAGTTCCAAATTCTCTCTCTTCCCACCACCCCTCATTAAGAAGGCAAGTGATTCAATATAGGTTATACATGTGTAGTCATGCAAAACACTACTATAATAACAATATTATGAAAGACTAACTATATTTCCCTCTATCCTCTCTCACCCCCCTTTTCTATTCTTTCCTTTGACCCTGTCCCTCCTCAAAAGGGTTTCTGATCACCTCCTCCCCCAATCTGTCCTCCCTTCCATCATCCCCCCTTCTTATTACCTTCTCACCTATTTTCCTGTAGGGTAAGATAGATTTCTATGTCCAATTGAGTGTGTATGTTATTCCCTCCTTAAGCCAAATCCTTTAAGAGTAAGATTCACTCATTCCCTCTCACCTCTCCCCTCTTCCTCTCCATTGTAAAAGGTTTTTATTGCCTCTTTTATGGGAGATAATTTATCCCATTCTACCTCTCCCTTTCTCCTTTTCCCACTACAATCGCCTCTCTCTCCTTAATTTTGTTTTTTTTTACATATTATCCCTTCACATTCAACTCACCCTGTGACCTCTCCCCCCGTGTGTGTATGTGTGTGTGTGTGCGTGTGTGTGTGTGTGTGCGTGTGTGTGTGTGTGCATGCATGTGTGTATGTGTGTCTGTGTGTGTTCCCTACAACTACCCTAATACTAAGAAAGGAATTACAAACATCATCTTTCCATCTAGGAATTTAAACAGTTCAACTTGAATAAGTCCCTTATGATTTATCTTTCCTGTTTACCTTTTCATGCTTCCCTTGAGTCTTGTATTTGAAAGTCAAATTTTCTATTCAGCTGTGGTCTTTTCATCAAGAATGTTTTAAAGTCCTCTATTTCATTGAATATCCATTTTTTCCTCTTGAAGGATTATACTCAGTGTTTCTGAGTAGGTGAATTTTGGTTTTAATTCTAGCTCCTTTGACTTCTGGAACATCATATTCCAAGCCCCCTGATCCGTTAATGTAGAAGCTGCTAAATCTTGTGTTATCCTGATTGTGTTTCCACAATACTTGAATTGTTTCTTTCTGGCTACTTACAATATTTTCTCCTTGAGCTGGGAGCTCTAGAATTTGCCTATAATATTCCTAGGAGTTTTCCTTTTGAGATTTCTTTCAGGAGGTAATTGTTAATTTGGGGCTCTGCTTCCACTGTGGAGGGTATACTGTCCCATGTTTCAGGGGGTTATTTTGCAGCTGTTTTCAGAGATCCTTTTGGGGACCTGTAAATTTTCAGTTCTTCCAAGGTAGTATCATCAAAGGAGAGGTGTTTAGTCCTTTCCAGGACTGTGCTGTCATCTATGAGTGACCACAAGCACTCTTTTCTGCCTTGGAACTATATGAGCATGATTTACTTTCTACCGCTGCCACAAGCTCCACTACTCTAGCACTCCTTCTCACCCCAGTACTACTCCCCAGGACTGAGACCCAGATCCAAGCACAGGCAAAGCAAGAGAATCTTGCCTCAGCAACAGCAATGAGAGATCCCTGCAATCCTCCTCTCATCAGCTTCTCGATCTCCCCACCCATCTCTGGACTAAGAGATCCAGAAGCGGCTGCTGCCACTGTGGCTTCCATCATGGGGCTGCACTAGGGCCAGGCCTGGACCACACTCCTCTCTCATCCATGTCTGACAGACCTTCCACTGACCTTCTAAGTTATCTTTGGCATTTGTGGGTTGAGAAGGCTGGAAACTACCACAGCTGCCCATGATTCAGTCTCCTGAGGCCTGCTTCAGGTTTGTTAGGGGCCTGTCTTTGGCTGTGTGCCCAACACTGAACTATATTCCTCTCCTAGCCCAGAGCAATAGACCTTTCCTATCAACCATCCAGGTTGTCTTGGGCTGGAATGTTGTTTCACTCGTGTCTTTTTGTGGGTTCTGCTGCTCTAGAATTTGTTTAGAATCATTTTTATTGGTATTTGGTAGAGTTTGGGGGACAGCTCAAGCAAGTCACTGGTTTTCTCCACCATCTTTGCTCCACCGCTTCTAAGTCCTTCATTTTTGCAACAAAGATTTATTGTGTCTGATATGCGAAAGAAACTAAGAGAGTGATGCAGGCTGGTTAGTTTGTGCCCCTTCCCCCAAAGTAGTGGGGTAGGATGAGGCAGATACACAGAAACAACTATAATTATATGTTAATCCAGAGGTTGAGCCCCTCACTCAAAAGTGTTGAACCAACTCCTGTTTGCATCCTTATGCAGTTTACTTAATTTCATATATTCAAAGGTCCCTGGGGTTTGTTTTTCCTAAAATCGGTAAATTTATGAAAGATCACTGCTCTCTTTGCCTACTTCAGTATAAAACCACAGATGTTAACTTTTTCAGAGAGATTACTATGAAATAGCCTATAGTTATTGATAAAGCAGATTTCCTTTTCCACTGTTACAATGACCATTTCATTTCCCATAACTAACACACTACTGGGAGTAAAAGGTAGGTTTCAACTAGAGAGATATATCTCTTAGTATTGCATGTGCATGCATGTGTGTGTACGTGTGTGTGTGTGTGTGTGTGTGTGTGTGTGTAAGTCACTTAACCTCTCTTTGCCTCAATTTTCTCATATGCAAAATGGGGATGATAATAATAGCACCTACCTATCAGATTTTTGAGATTAAACTATTAATTGTAAAGCACCTAGCGTGGTACCTGGCTTATAGCAATCAACATAAAAACAGCATCATAATCATCATTATTATATAAACTGTGTTTTATATAAAGTTAGATGTAGGTGTGGTTGTGCTTCTCTTCTTTGAGATCTACAAAAGTCCTAACATGTAAAGATAAATAAGATGCAATCTTCTCTGAAAAACTTGAAATATAGCAGGGGACATAAGACAAGTACCAAAATAATTATGATACAAAGAAAACTAAAATTATATAGAAGAGGTACAATGTGCTATGGGGGTCCAGCAGAAAGAGAAAACATCGAGGTGGGGGCATCAGAAACTGCTTCATGAAGGAGCAAATATTTGAACCAGGCTTTGAAGGAGGATTAGTTTTGACAGACAAAGATGAAAAGAGAGGGACTGGTATGCAGGGAGGGAAAGATGAGTAAAAGTATAGAGGTGGGGATTTGGGCTTCTGTGTGTGCATGGGGGCTGGAGCTGCAAAAAGAGAAAGTAGTAGGTTGTAGAATTGGTGCATTGGGGGGAGTGGAGTTCAGAGATGAGCAAATGTTAGATTATAGAGAGTAGTACACGATAAGGTCCAAACCTCTGTCCTAGAATTTAGATGGCTTTGAATAGCAGGTTAAGGTGTTTGGATTTAATTTATTATAGAATGCATAATCCTTAGACAATTTTGAGCAGGGAAGTACTGTTAGTTGACCTGTGCAGTAGGAATATGAACTTGGCTATGGTATATAGAATTGTATAGGCTTGAGGTGAGAAGATGGTTGTAAAAAGTAGAATTGGAGAGGAAAGTTAGGAGACCTAGCACAACAGTCTAGGTAAGTGGTAATGGGGGTCTACTCTGAGATGGAGGTTGTAGGAGTGAAATAGAGCATTTTAGAGTCTAGAAAATTCTTTTGCATTTATAATTTACCTTAAACTTTGTAACAATTCTGCTCATTGAAGCAGTTGTTCTTCTGCTTATTTTACATATGAGGAAAAGTGATGACAAAGGTCAAAAAGATGGTAAGGGGACCAGTCAATGCTCTTTGTATAACATTATGCCTATCTAAAAACAAGATCACATATGCAAGAGACATCAAAAAGGTCAAGTAAGGCAATGAATGAAGTAATGCTTTTGAGCCTCTAGCCACTTCTGCATTGAAAAAAAAAAAGAAATTCTACTTGAGTTTACATCTCTGGGTTTTTAAGAATAGCTCACCTTCCCTTTGAAAATCATCCTTTGAAATCCTGGATTTTGTCAGTCACTAGAAACTAGGGGCTGGGATACTATGCATGTTGTGGATGTTTATATACATTATTGTGGATTCAAAATATAGAGATTAGATAAGTTGGTAAGGTAAAAAGACTTCTATTTCTTTCCTCCTTTTTCCTTCCATTGTCTTGCCTTCTCTTTCCTTCCTCTCTCCCTCCTTCTTCCCTTCCTCTCTCTCTTTTTTCTCTTTCTGCCTTCTTCCCTCCTTTCCTTCCTCCTTCCTTTCATTTCTTTCTTTCATTCCTTCCTTTCCTTCCTTCCTTCCTTCCTTCCTTCCTTCCTTCCTTCCTTCCTTCCTTCCTTCCTTCCTTCCTTCCTTCCTTCCTTCTTTCCTTCCTTCCTTCCTTCCTCTCTTGCTTCTTTTTCTTTTTTTCTCCATGTCTCCATAATTTTTGTCTGTTACACTTTCAAGCTACAAGGAAAAATTCTGAATACTAATGCAACAATAACAAATGCAATCCCAAATGTCATATTTGCTTAATGATGAATACCTCTTTCTTACCTTTTGGGGGGATTTAGCCAATTCTGCTTAGCCAGTTGCTTTAGGCTACTCAAGAAGTTAGGTGTAGCATTTTAATACCCATTTCTCTTCTTTAGTTGCTAGCTATCATTAATCCCTAATGCCTTTAAAGACATAGATTCCTGCTCACAAAGGAAACCCACAGGTCTTTTTTATTTGGTGCATTTTTTTTTTGCTTGCACCATGATATATTCAGCTATGTATTACCTAGTCTGAATGCAAAACTGTTTTATATGCAGATTTAAGGTAATGAGCATTCAAGTTTAAAAAATGGCTCTGGTATCCTGTAGCTTCTCAATAATAATATACTCTTACATTCCAACAGAGAAGGATGGATTATGGGTTTTTCAATTTGCATCAGGCATATTAATTGCAGAGTAGGGCTTCCACATAAAATATCAATGTACTGGAACAAACTGTTAATGTACCAGAATATGAACACTTGCATTCATTTCTTGAGATTTAAAAGGAATCCTCCTTTTTCTGTACCTCTAGAGATGGTACAGTTTTTTAGCCAGTTAATGAGAAGTACGTAACTACTGTTTCTCACCCCCCCCAAAAGAAGAAAAAAACACAACAACCTTAATTAGTTTAAGTGTTAATAGGGCTTTTCTAGTCACTGTGCTGGCAAACTACACAACAAGCCATTAGGGAAAGAGAATAATTTAGAGGGTCTGGTAGAAACTTTTCCCCCCCAAACTTGCTTTTAAGAAACATGACATGGAAGATCAACTTTATGTGGCAGTAGGAGGCAGAGAAGCACCACACTCAACTTTCATTTCTATTATATTTTTCAACTGTGAAGAAAGATACCTAAACTAGTAAAAGTGTAATTGGAGGTGTTAGAAGTAATTTTCGGCTGGGACTCTGCACTGCAGGTTTAATTGTAGAGAACTGCAATTTATGTGGCTTTATTTCTGGGGAACTACTTAAATTATGTATTCTATTCTAGACAGAAAATTGTGAGCTTTCTTATTAAAAAGAAGTATTGTAAAGCATAAGTGATTGTATTTTTTTAGAATGCTTTTCAAGACTAGTATTAATAATGGATAGTTTAGGCAGAAATGGATAAAGATTAGAAAACGGAATTCTTCAGTATTCTCCAGCCTTAATCCATGCTTTGTTTAAAATACACACAAAAATCACAAACTAAGATATCTTCCTATGTAGGAAAAAAAATAAAGCAGTACAGTGAACTGTCATTTATTTGAAATTTATATTAGCTGTACAAGTAGCCTACCCACTACTTTAAGTTTTGCATATAGGAGGCAGTATATAAGTTCTTTCTGAACACTCAGTAAATGAAATGCTTGTCTACTATGCCATAAACATTTACTTCTTTACCCAAAGATTTCTACATCCAAAATTTCCCCCCATTATTCATGGGGTTTATATTCCCCCCATCTCTCAAACAACAACAAAATATAAGACCCTCTTTTAAAATCCAAACATAAAAAAGAAAATATTTGAGTTTGCATGCCACAGCTGCAGGCAGTGAATTATCTCACCAGGGAAGAGGAGAAATACCACCCACATAATCCAACAGGAGACCTGATTCATTTTGTGTCTGGAGCAATTGCTGCAGTCTTACAAAGCTGAAATGAGTTTCCTTTTCAATCTTCAGGAAAGGAAAAGAAAGTGAGAATGTCGTGCTTTCTTGGTTCAAAGTAACCCCCTCCTTCCCCTCCTTTTTTACATTATTATTCCTTATTTTCCACCGATAGCGTTGACCTTGCAGGGTGTTGCAAGACAGAGTGTGAAATGGGTTAGAAATACGGGCTAGACAGTTCTCCCAGCATTAAAAATATAGTTGAACCTATTATTAAGAGAAATTTGATTTTCTGTTTTAAAAAAGTGTATGAAAAACTATATATGCATAGCTATTCACTTAGCATACTTGACAGAAAAACATGCAGTGATTTGCTTTCACTTAAGAGAACAGTGTACATCACTGGGTCTATAAATTGTTTCTTTTTGCATGTTGAATGCTAACATTTTGAGAAAATGCTGAAAGTATGGTATTCTAGGTCTGTATTACATTCCCTGGGTGGACCTTAATTGTAGAGAATTTGATTTTTGTTTCCCTAAAGAAAAGATAAATAGAGTGTTACAATTGTTTTACTTTCAGGTAATTCCTCCATTTTAACACCTCCCTGCCCTCCTCTCCCCCCTCCTCTCTCAATCCCTTTCTGCCCAGATGATACCCACAACCAAATGTAGATAGGATTGTAAAGCAAATTCTCATGTCCCAATGACCTACCCCCTATTTTTGTTAATAACAAGAAAGACATGTGGGAAGAAAGGAAGGAAGGAAAGGAGAGAGAGAGAGAGAGAGAGAGAGAGAGAGAGAGAAGAGAGAGAGAGAGAGAGAGAGAGAAAGAGAGAGAGAGAGACATAGAGAGAGAGAAAGAGAAGAAGACAGAAAGAAAGAAAGAAAGAAAGAAAGAGAAAAAGAAAGAAAGAAAGAAAGAAAGAAAGAAAGAAAGAAAGGAAGAGAAAAAGAAAGAAGGAGGAAGGAAGGAAGGAAGGAAGGAAGGAAGGAAAAAAAGAAAGAAAAAAGTTGAAAGTTGTATCCAGTACCTTCTTTGAGAGGTTTTAACTTGTTTTCAGATCCAGTGACAAAATTATACAACTTCTTGGACATGTGTCTTTTGGGTAAATGTTGCAACAAAGGTCATGATCTGGCCTACCATAACGTAGGTCAAAACATCCTATGGGTTTTCTGTCTATGAGGGCATGCTATTTAATAGTGAAAACATTTGTTCTTAAGGCCTGCTCTGAAATGAGAGTTAGTATGTATTTCCCCTTTCCCCAAAAGTCATTTGCTTTCTCTGTCTCCTGATATCCACTTCAAAGTGGCTATTGTAGAGAATTAGGCTATGGCCTCATCAAGCTTTGCCTAATCATACAAATATATTCATTTTTTTAAGGCTTCTTAGGCTAGGGCCATGATATTTATTTTCGATAAACTTTGTCAGTGAATTACACTGATGAAGGCAACTAAAAAGGAAGCATAAGTGAAAAGAAACCTATGTGCAGGGAAAGGGGGAGTGGGATGGGGGGATAACTGCTCTGAGAGCTTTTACATGGTTCCCGTTGCCAAGGAAACCACTTCTTTGTCTGTACGTGTTTGGAATGGCTACCTCATTAGAACTCAGGCTCTCAGTCACTTGGTGGTGCTGGGGAAAATGAAAGGGATGAACCCATTTTAGCTGCTTAACCTTAGATGAAGAAAAATAACTTATTAAAAAGGCCAATAAAAAAAAAAGCTAAAAATAGGATTTTCCCTAGATTCTAGTTCTTGAGGAGGGGGCAATTGTAGGGTAATTGCTCACATCAATTGGGCCTGATCATTTCTTTATGTGAATTATTCTTGAAGGTACAGGGATGAATAATTTTCCTTCTCTTTTCATATATATATATATATATATATATATATATACATATATATATATATACACACACACACACACACACACACATACACACATATACACATATAAACACATACACACATACATAATGCATACATATATATGTATAAATAGCTATTAGTGAATGAGCAAAGAAAAATATATTTTTATGCCATCAAATGAAGAATGTATGAAAAAAAGATCTAAAATCCACAAAATATAGGCAGCTATCTTCCTCATTAATAAGTTATTTTCCCCCTCTAAGTTACTAGCCTTTAGCATTGCTACATCATTATCATCAGTAATTTAATTTATTGACTCAGGGGCATAGCAAGGTATTGAAAACCTATGTAAGGGTAGTTAATGCTTTCATTGAAGGAAAAAAAAGTAGTGAAGCAGTTAGTATGCTTGGGAATCATTTTTAATGACAAGGAAAGTAATTTAATATTAACTACCTGCTACAAACTGAGAGATAAAAAACAGAAGAACTGAAAACTTTTGAAGTTCAAGAAAGGTCCACTTATTCTTTAAATAAATGACCTAGTTGTTAATATAAATCAACTCCGCCCTACACCAAATTTCCCCAAGTTATGGATTTCTCTTGGAGATTTTTGTCCATGATTACAAGAAAAGAGATAGCCTGTCCTAGAATATTCCTTATCCTTCATAAAGGAGTCTCTAAATGTTCTATCCATTCACAATCCATGAGCACTATCATTTTTTTTTCTGAGCCATCATTTAATATATATGTGCGTATGTATGTGTATGTGTGTGGGGAGAGAGAGAGAGAGAGAGAGAGAGAGAGAGAGAGAGAAGAGAGAGAGAGAGAGAGAGAAGAGAGATGCAAAATTCAAAAGGGACTAGTTATTATGTTAGTTATTTTTTTCCACATGGTTAAACTAGGCTAACACAAATCACACTGATATACATTTGATATTAACAAATCAAACCAACTGAAATGAAGATGAGAAATGCATGCTGGCATTCTGAGACCTCATATGCATAGATAATGGAGAACATAGAAAAGAGAAATGTCCATATTTACTAAACATAGTACAGTAGAATAAAAATATGATGTATATATAAATGCATATATATAAGACACAAATATGGTGTTTATATGTTTATGTTTATATGTATATGTTTATATATGCATACATATATACGTGTGCGTGTGTATGTGTGTGTGTGTGTGTGTGTGTGTGTGTGTGCGTGTAAAGGAGCTTGCATGCACATGCCCAGATCTCCTAAGATGTGGGGAACCCAGTTTCCTGATTCCCCTTACCGTGTGGGTGGAGGTACTCTTCTATTATTGAATATATAGATGGAATTGGGGTATATAGATATTGAAGGAGGACTAGCACTTCTTGTGTGAAGGATCACAAGCCCTTTTCAGGATTGTTCATCCACCTTTGGTGTCCACCTGTAGCTCAACTCTCACCAGTGGCTCCAAAAGCTATAACATACACAGAAGCCACACCCTAGTAAGCCATCTCAGCAAACAGGCTAAACCAGGTTGAGGGTAATTGAAGGGCTAAAAAGCCATTGATGAGTTAGGGGTTGTTTATCCCTAGCATTTGAAGACATCCCCTGGGTGGAAGACAACAATTTATTCAATATCCATGAAGGCAGCTGATGTGGGCAGCTCTATGGAATTCTTAGAGCTTGGTTAGACATCAAAGATGTCAAGACCATTCATGACATGTGTGCCATCCCCAGTTGTCCTGACTTTTGACTTGCCTCTGGACTTTGATGACTCTGAGAGAGTGAGGATGATGGCTTTGTGTAACTCTGCCTGACTTAAATCCAATTCAAGCACAAGTCAAGACATCACCTGTGATAGCACTGGTCCTCTTCAAAAACAAAGGACAAACAACAGCAGATGGAATAGGGTATCTCTTTAAAACTGGTCTGACTGAGATAATCACTCTCTTTCCTGATTACTCTTTTCTGCTGTGCCCAGAGGGTGAAGATACACAAGTGACACATAGTGTGGGCCCTATGAACTGAATCAGATGAGGGGGTTACATTGTTTTCATCTCCCTTTTACCTTGGTTCTAAAAAATGGGCCTACAGCATTTCTATTTCTCTTGTGTCATTTTTTCTTCCTAGCAACCTAGCTTCCATGGGCTCCTCTGCCAGGCTAGTTGACTGCAACATTCCAATTGCAATCCCAATTCCAAGGTCCTTGTGGCTAGAACTTTCAGATTCAGTGTTAGTTCTAGCACCTGAAACTGACAACAGTAAATGACACAGGATAGAAATTGAAATACCCTAGGCCAATTTCTTGGAACTAGGGTTAAAGAGAGGGGGAGGAAGGTATCATGACGCCTATACCACAGGTGAACTGTGTGTGATCTTCACTGTTTGGGTACAGCAGGAAAAAAAAAAAAGAATTAGGAAAGAGAAGGACTGTCTCAGTATGGTCAATTTTAAAGATGCTATTTGTTCTGCTGTATAGACAATCAAAAGAGGCTTCACCTATCCATTTGGTAGGGGGAACAGGGAAATAGGGTAGCATATGTTAGGCCATCTGGGCATGCTCAACAAATCCCCTTACATATGTGTAAATTTATATGTATCTTTATATGTATATGTACATGTATACGCATATAAATTAGATTACTGCCTGTCCTTAAAGGGCATCTAGTAGACAGATTATAAAAAAAACAAATTAAAAAACCCCAATAATTAAATGCTAAACTATGGCCTAAAGATAGTAAGTACAAAATAATTCTAAAAATGAAAGATCGTGAGAAAGTAAAGCTTAAATTGGAACTATTAAGGGTAATGTTAAGATAGTAAAAAAGAAAGATGGTGGCTGTTCCTGGGAGGTAGATGCACATCATATATGTAGGGGTCATTGGGATAAAAGGGCCGACAAGCTTACAGAATTGGTGTTGGGAAATCATTGGAAAAGAAAAAAAAATGACTGTATGGTTGAAGGTAGTTTACTGGAGTCTTGGAGGGAAGGTAGGTAAAGAAGTTGAAATTTAATGTAGGAATTCATAGGATGATAGGATAAATTTTGAGCAAGACAGTGACATGAAGAAAGTACTGCTTTAGAAAGACTATCAACAGGCTACAGGATAGATGGGAAGACAAAGAAAGTAGAATCTCAAAACTCAGCTAAGAGGTTGCTACATATTTGGGGTTTGAATTGTGGGTGCAGATTTGGTGGCTGGCCATTTTAACAGAAAGGAAAGGAACACAAAGTTCCTACCGAAAGGCATTTTGAAAGAGGAAAAAATGGAACCTGATGATAGATTCCCTTTAGAAATGAAGGAGACTTGACATTTCTGGACTGAAAAAAAAAATGGTGGTAAGCAGGAGTGTGCTGGTGAATGTTTAACAATCTTTTTTTTTCCTGAAAAAAAAAAGTACTTATTAAACAATTTCAAGTGTAATCTTCATTATTAACATTTTTTCTGTTACTTTCTTAAGTCTAGACAATCAACAGAATAGTAAACCATGCCCTTATTTTAGTATTTATTGATTTCTGGATGTAAAGGTAGGAAAGCTCAAAATGAAAATTTAACAATTGACTCTCCTGAGCCAGTATAGTCTGACTTCAGCTCACTACAACTTATAGAACTAGAAGAACTATCTTAAGAGGGTAGGGAAATTTGTGAGTTAAGTTTTAAACATAATTGCTTTGAGGTAAAGATAGAACATTCAAATGGAGGTTTCTTGTTGGCATTTGGAAACATGTTACTGGAACACATGTAGTGTTGGAAATTTATATTTAAGAGTCATCCCCATTGAGGTCACAGATGAATTCAACAAACAAATGGACAGGGAAGAGCAAAAGGGTAAAGGGCAATGAAAGGACAATGTAAAAGTACAGGAGAAGGAAAAAAATAACTCACAAGGTAGACAAAGACAGAGTAGATAAAGAAGCAGAGAGAGAACTGGGAAAACACAGTGTCATGGAAGCCAACTGAGGACAGAATCTCAAAATAGTTAAGAGTATCAATAGTATCAATCATTACAAAAATTACAAAATTTAGATAGTTTGAGGTGTTATCTCAGAGCATGTAGTGAATATTGAATAAAAGTCTATCTCTATAAGTATATTATCAGAATTATGTAGAGGTAGCATGTTATGGTAAATTGAGAGCCTATCTTAGAGTCAGAAAGAGTTGTATTCCAGTCAGGCTTCTGACATGTACTAGCTGTGCAAATCTGTGCAAGCTTAACTTCTCTATGCTAGTAAGTAACTCTTTAAGATTATAAATTGCTGAGCAGTATGGATAAAAGGGAATTCCTCTTCAGGATTTTCCTATATGAATGAAATAATAGCTGTGGTCTAAAAATGTAGTCACATATTAATTTAGTATCATTTAGCCCCTTTCTCATAAGAATAACAAAATACTTTGAAAGTAGTATCTTCCTATTGCCCTGAGAGGAAGACCTTTCCATTTTATGTATGTGTATTTGGATGCACAGGTGTGTATTTGATATACAGAATTTCTGGTAGAAGAAATCAGCCTACATGGGGTGCTTTTGAACATCAAAATTTGTATGGGCAACTCTCATTATTTTCCAACTATATCTGAAGGAGAAAATTCAATATGTTCAGCTGTCAGAATGTTTATTTCTAAGGGCCTTCAGAATCAAGCTGAACAGATTCTCCATCTCCCACCTCTCTCTCTCTCTCTCTCTCTCTCTCTCTCTCTCTCTCTCTCTCTCTCTCTCTCTCTCTCTCTCCCTCTCCTTTTCCATCTCCCCCACCACCACCAAGTGTCTTATTCTCTTCTTCTATTATTGGGTGTTCACTTGGCTAAACTGCAATTCTGAAAATGATGTCCTTTTGAAGTTACTGCATGTAGCAATTCCAAATTCAATATTGCAACAGAGAATATGCACTGAGAGAGAGAGTTATTAGAATCTTCCTGAAGGGGCTTGCTCCAGACCTGATATATGAGACCCCTATGGTTGGCTAATTGCATTTGTGTCTTCATGATAGCAGGACATTTTGACTGGCAAAGACCATGTGTAGCCTTGCATATTCTTTCTTTTCTCATAGGAAAGCAAACATGTGACCCAGGCTGCCTAAGGAGATTATCTAATTCACTAGTGGGAGGTAGTAGGTACTTTAGTCCCTATACATGGATAATATAATTTACTTGGCCCTGGCTAACAATTTCAAAAATCCCTAATAAGAAGAAATATAGGGAGATAATTTATAATCTCATATGTAATTAAAGATCACCAGAAACCATGTGATATTCATAAAAGAACACATTATAATAGTTTTCTTAATATAGCAGAAAAATGCATCAAATAGGAGATTGCAATCTATTCTGTTTTCTTCCAATAAAATAGACCATTCCCCCAAAACATATATAATTTAGATTTATGCTGGATGTAATTCATATTACAAAATATGGGGAAAAACTTCCTAAAAAAGAGAAATAACATTTTGTACAAATAGGTGTTTTTGATGCTTAAACTTTTCATGAAAGGTATTTAATTTTTTAATGTTTTAAATTAGATATCATTTTTACAGGATTTTTTTGCATAATAAATGTTTATTGAGATTAAATTTTTCCCTGTGACCCAATTTCTAATATTCATAAAGCTACAAATGTAAAAGCTTTTCTCTATTCAAGGAAATTTCATCTAAGAAAAAAGTAGGCAGTTTCTTCTATTCGTTATTACTTACAGAGGACTATGTAAATTTTAAAATAACAATTTTCCTTTTATAAAATTTATCTAATTAGAATGTGGTAATTATTTCCATAAGTATAGATGATGCTTTTGATACTTTGAATAGATCCCTATATTACTTCTCATGAAGATTTCATTTTTTTATATATCTTCCATAGAAGTATAGAAGTCAACGTAGTGTAAGTAATAGTGAGAAGCGCTATTCCAGTTTACAGAATGGGTAGTCACTATAGTTAACCACAACTACAGTGAGCATATACCATAGTAATAGTATTGTTTCATATTTTAGCAAAATCCAGACTGGGTTCATGTTTGCACTCATAAAGAAGACATATTTTTATTAAAATAACAAGTGAATAAATTTTTATCCATGTAAGTTAGATTTTTTATTATTAATATTTTCCCCAATTTAAAATAATTTTTTAAACTTTAAATAAAAAAGTTTTGAGTTCCAAAATCTATCCTTCCCCCCCTTCCCTAAGACAGTAAGCAATATGATTAGGTTTTACATATGTAACCATGTAAAACATTTCCATAATAGTCATTTTGTATGTGAAGACTTGAATAAAAGAAAAAAAGAATGAATGAAAGAAAGTGAAAAATAGCATGCTTCAGTCTGTCTTCAAACAATGTCAGTTCTTTCTCAGGAAGTGGATAGTATGCTTCATCATTAGTCCTTTGGGATCATCTTGGATCATTGTATTGCTGAGAATAACTAAGTCATTCACAGATCTTCATCAAACAATGTTGCTGTTACCATGTACAAAGTTCTCCCAGTCCTGCTCACTTCACTTCGCATCAGTTCATGTAAGTCTTTCTGGGTTTTTTCTGAAATCATTCTGCTTGTCATTTTTTTTTTAATATTCCATCACAATTATATACCACAGCTTGTTTTGACATTCTGCAATTGATGGGCATCTTTTCAATTTACAATTCTTAGCCACCACAAAAAGAGCTGCTATAAACATTTTTTTTTTTGTACAAACAAATCCTTTCCCCTTTTTTGGGCCATCTTTGGGATATAAATCTAGCAGTGGTATTGCTGGATCAAAAAGTATACACACTTTTATAGCTCTTTGGGCATAGCTCCAAGTTGCTCTCCAGAATGGTTGGGTCAGTTCACAACTCTACCAGCAGTGCAGTCCCCTCCAACATCCAATATTTTCCTTCAGATAAATACATATCATTCCCTTCACAGCCAGAACATTGTCATGATAGTGGAATTGTTAAATAGGGAAATGCACGTTTATAGCTAGGATGAGTACTAATCCTTTCCACAAAGTGCACAGCTTAGTCATTACATTATCAGTAGTGAGTAAGATTTCTAGCCATTTAAAATTGTTTCCTCTATTCCCCATGAAGTTCTAGCTGAAATTATTTAATGTCATACATTTATATAAACTGTTGAAACACAAAATAATTAACTTCCCAGGCTTACCATTTCTTTGGCCCTACTTCTCTCGATGGGCTTCCTCAGTTTACTAGGAAGAAGAGATTAGGAATAGAATAACCTTTAATATAGGACATGACAGATATTAGCAATCATGATCAGGCACTGTATGTTCCCTTTTAAATCCCAGTATGAAATTGGAAAACCAGAATGGGTGGGGATGTGGAATTAAAGAGTAGACATATTGAAGATGGAGATTTGTGGAAAATGTGTTATTAAAGTAGAGGCTAAGACTTAGCAGAACTTTGGATTCTAAGTGGCAATTAAAAGGAAAAAAAATTATTAACAATCATATGGTCATGGATTTAAAGATGGAAGGGACATAGAAATTATCTGGATGCATCCCATCACTTTACAGATGTAGAAAGTGAAGCCCAGGGAAGCTTAATAGCTTTCTGAACTTCATACAGTTATTCAGTATCATAGACAGGATTGGAATCCAAGTCTTTTAATTCCAAATCAAGCAGTCTTTCCACTGACTTAATTCATTAGATTGTTGGAATGCCAAGGAATATAGAATTTAAAGGGACATGTTTTCTAACCTCTCAAAGATAAATAAGTAGCTAGCCCTTTTACTCTCTGAAATCCTATTCTGGCGTATAGCTTTTATTGTTGCTTGCAAATTACCAAAAGAACGGTTTTCTAACGTCTCCAATAGGTTCAGGGCAAAGAAGTACTAACTGTTGCCAATGTCATTTGGTGAAGGGTCCAAGATTTAAAAAATATACTTTTTCTATGCTTATTTTATTCTTATGTTTTATGGGCAAAGCTTAGAGTCAGGAGATTGGCATTCACCTGACAGTTCATACCTCAAAAACCCAATTTAATTGAGGAGAAAAAAAAAATTTGTTGCCCTTTTCTTAATTAGGGGATTACTCCATGCACATCATATCATAAAAAACAAAACAAAAACAAAAACAAAAAAAGAACCTCCTACTAATATATTGACTGTCTAAAAGTTCCAAAAAAACTTCCTTTTGTGTCATTGATTATAACACAGTATATTATATTTGCTGATTTACAGCAAAAGTACATTTAACAATGGATTTGAATGAAACTCTAACAGAAGAGCACATTGTTATTGCTGAGAATATAACAACCTCTTCCAACTGACCTTCAGTTCAGTGGGGAGGCTCTTCACTGGAGAAAATCTTTTATGTCAAAACTTTCATGCAAGAGAACTCTTTGCTCATGTAAGCCAGTGAAGTATGTGCATAGCATCACATCTGTTCTGAGAAGTGATAAGGAAAAAAAAATAACCTGCAAAGCTATACAACTGAGTACTCCTGTTAGATTCTTCCTGTGTGAAACCAAGTCAGGCATAAGCAAAGACGACCACCCAAGGAAAAAGAGCTAGTTTCACCAACAATCATTTATCCAAACCACAAGGCCCACAAAGATTCCATACTGCCCACAAAATTATCATCAATTTTAGAGAGCTATTCTGCTCTAGCTGCTATTGCCTTCTTGCCTCTGTATATAGCAACTAACACATGTCTGGCAGAAAAGAGATAATGATAATAGTAATAAGAATAGTAATAGCATTAATATAGCTCTCAAAGTATGTGAAAATGATTTCCATACAGCATCTCATTTGATCCTCATTATAATATTACAAAGTAGTTGCTGTTAAAATCTCCTTTAATAGGGGCTGAGGAAAGAGGGATCAGAGGGGAAATATAACTTGCCTAGGGCCAAAAGGACAGCTACAGGGTACAGGGGATAGTGTACAGAGCCAAAAGTCAGAAAGACTCATCTTCCTAAGTTCAAATTTGGCCTCAGACACTTGCTAGCTATGTGACCCCGGGCAAGTCACTGACCCCTATTTGCCTGAGTTTCCTCATCTGTAAAATAAACTGGAGAAGAAAATATTAAATCACTTCAATATCTTTGCCAAGAAAACCTGAATGGGAGTATTCAAGATCAAGTCTTCCTGACTCCAAGCCTAGCCCTCCAATCTAACTCCCTGCAAATAGCAGATATTTAATAAATACTTGTGGACTGAGTGAGTCTCTAGACACATGCCTTGACTAAATAAAGGTCATATGTGTTCATATAGCAACAAACTCATCTTTGGTCAAGAAATCAAATGGTAGAATAAATTGAGTTTTGATTACTTAAAGTAAGTTTCACTAATTTCTTTGTCTTTATTTACAAAATTGAATTATTTGTATTTTTTGCCATGTTGCAGTTTTTTCCTTTATTTTGCCCAGAGCAAAGCTTTCTAACACATATACACATACATACAGACACACATGTATGCATGTACACTTATATATAAAATGCATATCTATATACTTGTATTTGTGTATACATACATACATACATATGTGTGTGTGTGTGTGTGTGTGTGTGTGTATGTCATATATAGATGAAATTTACTGGGATTCACAGACCACAGATTCACTTTGACCACCCTTTGTAGTTTTCAGAAGACTGAAGAAACTTTGCGGATTTCATGCTTGAAACTATTTGTCTCATGATGGCCAAACCTGCAATTCCTTCTTAAACCCTTGTCTCCAGGAAAAGCAGATACAAAGGGAATTAGGGATAGAAGTAAGAAATTTTAAGAGAGGCTTGCTACTCCATTTTCAAATTTTATTTTTAGGCAATTGAGGTTAAGTTACTTGCCCAGGGTAACACAGCTAGTAAGCATCAAATGTTTGGTCGGAGGCTGGATTTGAACTCAGGTACTCCACTGCACTACCTAGCTGCCCCCTGCTACCTTATTTTGTAAAGGCCCACTTATGTGATTGCCAAACAAGAGGATCTTTGTTTATTTTCATGGCTGAATTAGTTAGAAGGGTTTAGGCAGTGTTCACCTTTTTCTTGCTTATATGAATTCATTTACAAGAACCTTTAGGGAAGTAACATCATCCAAATAGTGTGCTGAAAATGTCCCAAAGAGTATTAAGGCTCATAGAGAATCAGGCAAGCAAGATTACCTGCTAGTTTCTAGTCCATGACCCACATAAAGGGTAATGGTGGCACTTTAGGGCTCCTAAGTCTATCCACTTGATCGTGTAATAAAACTATTCCTGAAAGTGACTTTGTCCAGAGTAAATGATGCTATATTATAGCATGGAATATTCTGAGATAGGTGCATTTGATTACAAAAAAGTAAATGGAAAATGAGCATTTAAGTTGTTAGTAAAAAGCCTCATTCGTTCAGGTTTCTTTATGAAGTACACAGCTTGGGAAATCACTGCTAACTCAATTCCCCCGTATTCATAAGACTGTACTTCAATTTAAAAAAAAGGTATAATCTAAATACTGTAATGTTCATCAAGTGGGAATGGGAATGCCAAGGTAACATCTAATTAGGTAGTACTTTGTTTTACATTGGGGAAATGGGTTCAGGATTATTTATTAAAACAGCAAAGGAGAGTTTGAATGTAGCAACAAAAGATGTAATTAAGAGATAATTTATTGCAAAGTAGAAAAATGAAAGAAAGATCTTTGTGGGTTGCCTGATCTTCCTCTGATATTTCAGAGATAAATAATATGAAAAATGTAGTTAATTAGATCTTCCTTGAAATATAGTGTAGCAGCAAAGATGTACTCTTAACTACACTCTCATTACAGTGTAAAAAATAATAGGTAGACCTTTCTACCCAGAGATATCACTACTAGTGTCCTATATTCCAAAGAGCTCAAAAGAAGAGGAAAAGAATCAAGGACCAATGTGCACAAAAATATTTATAGGAACTATTTATGGTGGCAAAGAACTTGAAACTAAGGTCATTTCCATGAATTGGGAAATGCTACATGAATGTAATAGAGTACTATTTTATTATAAGAAATGGGAAAGTGAATGGTTTCAGAGAAACCTGAGAAGACTTGTATGAACTGATGTGAAGTGGGTAGAACCAGGAGAACAAGTTCTACAATAACATCATTATAAAGCCAAACAACTTTGAAATCCTTAAGAATGCTGCTCAACAAACTGAACACCATGATTTCAAATGGCCCACTGGGAAATATGATGCCATCTTCCTATATAAAGGCAGAGGGTTCATGGTTCATGTTCATGCATAGATTTCTTCCTCTCTCTCTCTCTCTCTCTCTCTCTCTCTCTCTCTCTCTCTCTCTCTCTCTTTCTATCTAGTTATTTATCTATCTCGATAACACTTCATATTACATTTCTTTCTTTTTTTCTTTTTAGTGAGGCAATTGGGTTAAGTGACTTGCCCAGGGTTATACAACTAGCAAGTGTCATGTGTCTGAGGCCAGATTTGAACTAAGGTCCTCATGACTCCAAGGCCAGCACTCTATCTACTGTACCACCTAGCTGCCCCAATTTCTATAGATACTTTTAGAGACAAATATATCAACATTGATATCTATTTTTCTATGTGTCTCTGTAGCTATCTATGCATCTCTCTATTCATCTATCATCTGTCTTTAGAGGTAGCCAATATTTGTTTTGATTAGCTATGCACTTAGTTACAATGCTTTCATTTTTCTTAAGGAGAGTTAAGAGGGAAAAATGTTGTTTTCTTCTTAATTGAAATAATATAATTAGCTTTGGGAAAAAAAGTAATAGATTAGTCAACCTGAGTCAGGAAGACTTGGGTTCAAGTTCTGTCTCAGATACAAACTGACTACCTGACTCTGGACAAATCACTTAACCTCTCAGAGACTCAGATAGTTCTAAGACTACAAATTGTGGAACTGGTTCTGGTCTTTACTGATATGGCTTCTTCACTGAAAATTTCCTACAGCAATGAAATCACAGGTCTGATTTGAACATAAGTGCAAATGCTTATTTCTATAGACAGAGACATGATCTTTAATAATGATACATTGGTTTAGACTGAGTAATGGTAAGGAAAACAACAGCAGTACCACTGGACATTTATATAGGGTTGCATACTTTTCAAAGCACTGCTCCATCTAATATTACATTGGACCCTATGAATACAGGCTATGGGTTTGTGCAGAAAGCTGTTCATTAATTACACATTTCTAAAATCTGATATACATATTATATATTGTACGTGAAATAGTCTCAGGTTTTATATTGATGACTCTAAAAAGAAAAAAAATAAAATGAAAGGTGAAAGTAAAACAGTGAATAGCCTCAAGAGTAAAGGAACAGAATGAGCAAACAGTCAAAAGAATTGCAATAGAAACTGCCTTATTTACCTTCTGAAATCTTTTATTTTGATCCTATTGTCTAGTGATATGAATGAAAACTTTATGTACTTGATGGCCTGATGTCAGTGGTTGCTTCTTTTTAATTCAAGCTATATGGCAAAGTAGAATAGTATAAATTACTCTGAGGAAAAAGTGTATTTAGATAGAGATAGAAACAGAGATGATAGATACTTATTTGTACATCTATAACATAGATATTAGATATAAGTGTGTGTTTGTGTGTGTGTGTGTACATTCTTGGAAATAGCTACATAGGTAGATGGATGGATGAACTGATAGATGAATAGACAGATAATAGCTAGATGTGTGTGTATATATATATATATATATATATATATATATATATATATATATATATATATATATATATATATATATATATATATATATATATATATGTATATATAATATAGATAGATAGTTTTACTTTCTATGCAGTATGCTATGATTCTTCCTAATTGAATCAAAGCACTGAAGCAGTTCATTTTTGGACTTGTGGTTTTGTATAGTCTTACAAAAAGAATGCCTGTCCCAATTTAATCCTCCCACAACTTTCTCAGAAGGAGAACTGAATGTAGCTTCTCCTCTCCCACACATTACTGCCTCTGGGTATGGCCCTAAGACTAGAAACATCACCTTCAATATTTACTGTGACAGTATTCTATGTCATTATCAAAGCAAAGGAAGATCATAAAACAGAATTGGATGGACCTTAGAGGTGTTTGGTTCAACTACACGCAATGCACCCCTGACAGATGGCCATCCATCCTCTATTAAGAATAACTGGTGAAAAGAGCTCAATACCAACTAGGACAAGCCTGGCCAATTTTCAGACAATTCCATTTTTAATTAAATTCTCTCTTACATTGAGTCAAAATCTTGTAACTTTGTTCCATTGTTTGTAGTTTGGTCTTCTGGAGAAACAAATCCCCCTTTCACATAATGATCCATCAAATATTTGATGTTGTACAGACTATCTCTACTCCGTTTTTATTTCTCTGATGAGTTTTTCAAAACTTTTCTGAAATGATCTTTTTTTTAGACCTTCTTATATCCTTACTGCCTTCTTCTTGACACTCCATAAATTACTAATTTCCTTCTTAAAATACGTCAAGAATTGGACAAATCTTCTGCATGTAGTTTGATCTGCATAAGATATAATGCAATTATTACAGCATACTCTATTTAAAGCAATACTAAGACTATGCAAAGAGATAGCATATTATAATACATGCAGGACCAGTTTTGAGTCAGAAAGTGCTTTGTTCAAATCCTGCCCCAGCACATACAGCTGTATGATGATGGGCAAGTCCCTTAACCTCTCAATGCTCCAAGAAACTAAAACAATAAATTATAGTTGGGTTGCCTATCTGTACTGATGGAGCAGAATTCCTCATGTGAATTAAATTATAGCTCTAGTGGAAAAGCAGATTACATTAGCTCTTTTTTTCTTTGACTGTATCACCCTCTAGGCATTTATTTAGCTCATCTCTGAGTATAATTCAGTTTTTGTTATTTTTCTGCCAAGTCAGTTCTCCTCCATCCTAGACATGGATGGCTGATTTTCTATTTAACCTTAATGTAAGACTTGACCTTTAGTCCTATGGAATTTCTTGCTTTGTGTTTTTGGTCAATCATTGCATCCTACTCAGGTAACTTTAAAACTTGATTCTATCATTTTTGATATCCTTCTCATTTTTGTATCATGCTCAGATCTTATAAGCATTTATCTGAGTCTTTGCCTTGGTAATTGATAGTGTATGGGTGGGATTGATTGAATAAAGCATTCAAATTAGCCCAACCCACAATAAAGCAATAAAATGTTATATCCGGAGTGGGACTTCATCTCAATTGAATCAAATTAATCAATGGCATTGCAATTAAGTATGAAAAAAGCCTCAATCAATTAGATGTCTGCTAGAGTTATTGGAGGAACGGGAGTAACATTGAATAGAACAAATGTATAGATTGGCCAGGCAACCTTGGTCATACTCTTTGTGAAATCTATAAAATAGCAGACCATGTAAAATTTAGAGTTATAAAGATTCTTGTAAACAGCAAACAAGGAGAGAACATTACCATCAACTCCCTTATAGAGTCTTTGGAAAGGGGAAGAAGATACTTTGGCCTCTTCAACTCCATTTCTTCCCACCCTTGCCATTGACCTGAGGAGAGCTTCATGAACTTAGACAGTCTAGAAGACTTCTCATCTTCTCAATGGCATCCTAGTAGCATCCCTGGAATTGCTTAAAATTGTATATTTATCAGAAGTCAAGGAACACTGAGTATAGATTCACAGATCTACAAACAGCCTTACAAAGAAGTTATACAATGCTCAATGTGAAGTTCTTGAGCACCCCAACAGGGCAAGTAAAAGAACTTCCAGTAACCAGGAGCTATAAATTACCATTTTACCACATAAGCCCCTCTAAGTTTTAACTTAATCTCACCTGGACTTTTTGTGTACTGGTGGGAGAAAGTATCATAGATTTTTAAGGGTATTTTTTTTAGTAAATTTTAGTAAATACTCCTAAATACACCATTTTAGAAATACTCCTTTCTAAAAGCTATTTTCAGTATGGCTGATTAAAGGATTTCAGCTAATAATCATGGTGAGAAACATTATCACTGGAGGCTTATGAAATATAACATTAGAAAAGGAACTTCCCTACCCCTTTCCCTTCCTTATCTCTCAGGAATATCCCTCCTTTAGGGGAAATGGTAGCTAGCCTTTACTCTTCTTTCCTTTATATACTGTTTGTCTTAAGAATGAGGTGAGAAGAAAGTAAAGTAAAATAATTTCATATCCAATTGTGAAAGAGAAACAAAAGAAAACAAAACACTATCTCCTTACCCTTTACCATTTTCTAATCCAGAATACAACTTGAATTCTATGACTAAACTGGTGAGTCAATTACCCCAAAACAGAGAATATAAATATAGGAAGGCAAAATGTCTTTGAAAACAGGGACTATTTGCTTCTTACTTTGAAACCTTAGCACACAACTCAGTGCCTGACTCATTTTAGTTACTTAACAAAACATTTTCATGATTGATGTCAGGATTGGAAGCATTCATCTCATCAAACCCACATCTAAACCATGATCTACAAAATATGACAATTGGTCATTCAACCTTTTCCTGGAGACCTCCAGTTAGGGATTGTGGGGGGAATCATCCTGCTTCTGAAGCAGCCTATTTTACTTTTAGACAGCTCTGTAGTTAGGAACTTTTCCCTTATATCAAGCTACACTGTTACTTCTACCCTCCTGTATCTGCCCTATGGGGCCAGGCAAGACAAGTCAACTTCCTCAATTAAATAGCAAGGATTTCTTAAATGGTGTTATGTGCCAAGCACCATCTTAGGCACTGGACAAACAGATACAAAGAATGAAACAATGCCAATTTTCAATGAGTTCACACTTTAATGGGGGAGACAATAAGTATATCCATACATATAAAATGAAAAAAATATATGCACAATAAATACAAAGTTAACAAATACAAAGAAGGTAGATATAAAGTAGTTTGGGAGAAAGGGCACTAGGAATTGGGAGTCTTAATAAAGGTTTCATGCAAAAGACAATATCTGAGTTGCATTTTAAAGGAAGAGATGGATTCTTTGACTCAGAAATAAGGACAGAATGCATTCAAAGTATGGAGATGGCAAATGGGCAGTTAAAGAGATGAAGGACACAGTATTAAGTGTGAAGAACAAAGAGCAGGCCAGTTTGGCTAGATGGCGGCATCTAAGATGGGGAACAATATCCGAGAAAGCCAGAAATGGAGGTTGGGGATGAGCTTTGAAGGGATTTACAAGTTGAAAAAAATGTTTACATGTTATCCAAGATGAATCCTAGATCCTAGAGATCCTACAAGTTTTCCAGCCTCTGTAGTTGGTTGAATAAGAGAGGCACGTGGTCAGACCTGTGCCTAAAGAAAATTATTTTGGCAGCAGTGTGTGGGATAGACTATAGCACTGAGGCATGAGGCAGGGACAACAATTAGAAGGCTGATATCGGTGAGATATGATGAGAGCCTTCACCAAGGTGATAGGTGATGGGTGGGTTAAGAGAAGGGGATGGGATCCAATTATAAGATTTGACAACTGACTGTAAATGAGGTGGGATGGAGAGGAAGCAGTCTAGGGAAATATTGAATCTAGGACAAATACCTGAGGAGTGGTCATGTAGGTAGCACGTGAGGCAGAAAAGAGTAATGCCATGGAAACCTAGCTCCATAATCTTTTCTCTCTTGTCTTCAGAAAAAGCACACTCACTGATTCTGCTCCTATGTCTCTGACTGTTCCTTCGTCTTCTTCTTTCATAGTTTCTCATCTTACCAACCTCAAGGTTTCCATGTGGTTATATTTCCATCCCTGATGTCTCTTCTGAACTCCAAATCTTCATCTGTGACTACCTATAGGACATACCTACTGAAATGTGCTACTGGAACCTCAAACTCAATATGAACAAAGCCAAATTTGTCATCTTACCCCCTAAAGCTGCTCTTCCTGACTTTAGTATTTTTGCTAAATCAAAGCCACTATCATTTACATTCTCCTATTTTTGAAACATTACTATAACCTTTAAATTTCCCCTCTCCCTTGCATCTCATGTTCAATCAGTTATCTAGTCCTTTTGATTCAGTGCTCACAGAATCTCTTTCTTTTGCCCCCTCCTTTCCATTTCCACCAGTCCTACCCTATTATAGGTCTTCATTACCCTAACTTTTGCCATAGTCATTTAATAGATCTTTCAACCTTCAGATTTTTCCCTCTAACATACATTTTGATATCAGCTGTCACACTAATAATCCCTTTTCATAGATCTGGTCACATATTCTTCTATTTCACAATCTTTAAAGACCCACTATTTCCATTCTTTAAAGCCCAACTTAAATGATAAACTCTTTCCAAAGCCTTTTCCAATCTTTTCTGTTAGTTACAACATTTCATTCCTCAGGCCTCACTGAGTACTTTGCTTTACATCTCTCTAATTTGCTTATTAAATACCAATGTACATTATGGTTTTCCATATATGTATATCATACATCTATTAGAGTGTAAGCTTCATGAAGGCATTATTAAGTGTTAACTGCATGCCAAGTGCTATGAACTAGGCTACAAAGACACAAAATAAAATATCTGTTCTTAAGGAGCTTTGCATGTTGATGGAGAAAATTATATATAAAGAACATGCTTAATTCTCTTGTTTTACTATGCTGCAACCATTTTTTTCTACTTTCTAAGAATTTTTTTGTTTGTTTTTTAGGGGAAGACAATATGAAGCAATGAAACAAAAAAGAGAAAAGGAAAGAAAGCTAATTGCTTTGACATTTCTGGTTGTGTGCTTATCCATATCTACAAGGCCCCTTCTGGAATTAATGTGTAAGTGGAGGACTTTTTGAAAACATAATCATAGATTTAGAGCTGCAAAATTCCTTAAAAGATATCTGGTCAACTCTTCTCATTTTACAGTTGAGGAAACAAGTTGGGAGAAACTAAATGATTAGCACAGGGCCATGCAGATAATATTTGGCTGAAGTATAATTTGAAACAGGTCTTCTGGATTTCTAATCCAGTCCCCTATCCACTGAGCCAAGCTAACTCTCAATGAATCAAGCATTAGCTATATACCAGGCATTGTCCTAGGTGTTGTGGAGACAATGACAAAATAAAACATTCCTTGCCCTCTAGGAGTGTGTAATTCTAATCAGGTGAGACAACACAAACAGAAATTAAGTATAAACACAATAAATACAAGGTAATTTCAACAAGAGGATAAGCAGCTAGAAGGACTAGGAAAAGTCTCAAGCAGGTAAACTTAGAGGAAAACTAAGGATTCTAGGAAGAGGGATTGAAGAGGGAATGCATTCTAATTATAAGATACAGTTTTTACAAAAGCACTCAGATGCATAATAGAGTATCTTTTGTAAGGAGCACTAAGAAGGACAAGTTGACTTGATAGACAGTATGTAACTGGAAATAATTTATAATAAGCCTGGAAAGTATGTTGGAGACAGATTGTTACGGGCTTTCAATGCCAAACAGAAAAGTTTGTATTTTATCTTAGAGTCAATTGTCAGATATTAGTATTTTTCCAAAGCATCAATGGTATTGTAAAACTTGCAGTTTGAAGGGAAAAAAAAATGACATACACAACACTTTGATAGCCCCAGGGAGAACACAGGAGGAGAAATATGTGGAACTACAGACCAGTTAAAAGACTACTACAATTGTCCCAATGTGAGAGATGATAAGGCCCTGAACTAGGGTGATGACTATGTGAGTGGAGCAAATGGAATGAACCTAGTAGATATTTTCCAAGGAAAATTAATAAGACTTGGTAATTTAATATAAGTATGGGTTGATAGGAGTTGAGGATGACAGTTGAGTTTTGAACCAGGGTGACTCGAAGGGTGATATTATATTATACAGAAATTGCAACATTTATGGCAGATAGTTTGACATCAAATAAATGAAGACTTTAATTGAAATACATTTAGAATTTCCAAACCTGACTCCTAACTTTCTGTATGACTCATATCATTTTTAACTGTCGAAGAAGAAAATGCTCAAGTTTCTGACTAATGTCATTTTTTTCTGCCTTCTTTTTTCTTTTTTCTTTTTTGGTATGTTTCATAATATTTCAGCTGAAGGGTCTCCATCATGTAACCAAATAATTTGTATTTAACCAATACATCTTTAGGAACAATCTTTCTGCTTAATAACCACACCCGCAACCGTGCATATGTGCTCACTCTCTTTTCTGCTGTTCCTCCATTCTTACTGATTGCATTCCTCTCACTCCCATCATCAGTTTTGCTTCATGAGCACTAGCCTGTGTCATTAGTTATGACTCATCAGTTGTGGCATAATCATATCAATTCCTGCCCAATGTCTTCTGTCCTTATTTAAATAATTCTTCTTCTATTGCCAAGCTATCAAATATGTTTTATTCACTGAGTCTTCTAATAGGTGAAACAGCCTGTCTTGCACTATGCTGTAGTACACACACACACACACACACACACACACACAGACAAAGACAGAGAGACAGTGCAGACAAATAGAAAGACAGAGAGAGAGAAGGAAGTAAAATTTTTTCTAAATGATTTTAATTTTCTTTTGTTCTTTAATTCTCTTTGAAAAGGCAGCCAATTGTAATCTAATAAACAAATATTATTGCAATCAGGACTCTGAGCTAATGCAACTGATGAAGTCAACATTGTTAAGACATCAATCATACTAAAAGCTATTGTTCTCCATAAAAGTCTTCAATAAAAAGCATATGAAGCCTGAATATCTTCCATCAACTCTTCACTAGTAATGAATAAATGTGCAACCTAAAGAAATAGCTAATTAATAAGACAGTTTTACTCAGAACTTCTTCTTTCTGTGTCTGGAGAGGCACTAAGAATATATACACATACATATACACATACATCTTTACATATACACATACATACATACATATATATATATATATATCCACAGATATCTATACATCTACACATATATACATATATATATATATATATATATCCACAGATATCTATACATCTACACATATATACATATACACAGGCATACACACAGACACATGTAATATACCTATGCATATATACATATATATGCACATATACACATACATACATACACACACACACACATACATATATAAATACATGATCAAGGAAGGGTGAAGGTTTTCCCTAAAACTCCTATTTGTTTTCCAATAAGGGCAAAGTAGGAAACACACAAAGTATACTGCCAGTTTTTCTAAGTATTATTCCAGCTGTTTTCAGCACCTAAAATACTAACCTCCTATGTAGATGCTGGTGCTCATGGTCCTGGAGAACATTTTAGTGAACACTTCATAATCACCATCCATACCCATTGTCACACAAAGTTGGCTATATGACATAGAATATATGCATAAAAGAAATAGCACCCCCATTCCACCTATCTCTCCCCTGGAAGATTATTGGACATTTAATTTTCTGCTCGTATATTAGGAAAAATTACTAATGTCCTTGCATGTGGTAGTATCAGTAACTTTTCTGTTGATTTCATATTTTTAGAGAGAATAGGAGGTTAAAGAATTTATCATCACTCTTCATTGCATCCAAGTACAGCAACAGGTACAAGATAAAATCTACATAAATATTGGATGATGGTAATCATGATGTTAATAAGACTGGGAGTAATTTAAATTGATCGGACTCCTGCGAGGGCTTAATGTTCATGTTATTGTGGTTATTATGCATTTTTGAAGTTCACTAAGAGCTTTATGAACTTTATTTCAGTGATCCTCTAAGTAGAGATAAAATGGGGAGGAGCCAATATTTTTTTAATTTCTTTTTACAAGTCCAAAAATTAGGATAAATAAATTGTTTCTTTAGGTCATGCAAGTTGGTAAAATCAGCAGAATATGTTAGGAATACTTTTTCACCATTGCCAAAGCATAGTATTTGTTCAATTATTCAAAAAGTAATGTCATTTTATTAATGTGAATCACTATCAGTCAGATAGTCCCTAAATAAACATGAATTTAACGTCTATTGTGTGCCAGGCACTGTGGTAAACATGGGGGATACAGAAAAAAAAAAGTAAGATAATGTACCTGGTCTTGAATTTATAGCTTAAATGGGGAGACAATATGAGGACAACAAAGAAACAAATAAGCCTATTCAAAGGATAACTTGGAAGTAACCAACAGAGGGAAGAATTAAAGGGGATAAAGAGGGAATTCCTATGGAAGATAGAATTTTAGCTGAGACTTGGAGGAAGTCAAGGAGATGGAGACGAAGAGAGAGGGCATTCTGAGAATGGAGGATAGCCAGTGAAAAATACTCAGAAGAGGCAAATGGCATGTCTTATTTGATAAATGATAGCTTGCTAGAAGTTTTCGGGATACAGACTATTTTGGGGACTCACCTTCAGCTTATGGTTCTGGTTAACTTAAGATAGTTATAATGTTCTATATATCAGATGCCAAAAATATAGAACAAAATAATAGACATAAAAATGTAGAGAACTGTCAAATTCAAGAGTCATTACAGAAGATTGATATGAAGAATTTAGTGATTGACTGAATTACTGAGATAGGGGATTAGGGGTGAAAGTACCAAATAAAATATATAAGGAACAACATTTAGTTGTGATCTTAAAGTACAAGGAAAATGGTGGTATTACTGTGATGGGAAAATTAGGAGGACTAATTCTCTCTCTCTCTCACTCAGCATCTCTCTCAGTCTCTCTGTCTCTGTCTCTATCTCTTTCTGTGTGTGTGTGTGTGTGTGTGTGTGTGCATTTGTTTGGGGAATAGAAAGCTGGATGGTAGGAAAGCTAATCATTTTAGAGTACAGAAGTAATTGCTAAGTTCTAAGAGATGACTATAGTACCCAGGTCAGAAAGAAAAGCCAGTAAAGAAAATAGGAAAAAATAGGTAGGAAAGAATAAAGTGAAACAGGTGAGTGCAATGTAACAGAGGACACAAGAAGAATTTCAAGAAGGAGGCCACTTGGTGTGTGAAGGAAATACTTAACTGAGAGTTATAAGATGGATTCTTGTGACTTTCTCCTGGGCTTTGCATCCACCCCTTACTATATTGGATATATCATACAACCTTTCTGATTTTAAGTTTCCTAATCTATAAAATTAGGATGATAATAATAGTACCTAATGTAATGCTTTAAAGCTTATTAACTTCTCTACACATATTATCTCATTTGATCCTTACCACCCCGAGAGGTAGATATTATTATCATCCACATTCTACAGATAAAGAAACTGAGACTGATAGAGTTTAAAAGACTTAGAGTCACATATTTAATAACTCTCTGGCAATATTTAAACAGGTCTTTTTCACTCCAGGAAAAGTAATATTACTTACTGTGACAACTAGGTGCCAACATGTGCCTTACCTCTTTCACAAAGTGGTTAGGAAAATCAAATGAGATGGTGGAGAGTACTGTACAAATGTTATCTTCATCATCATCATCATTATTATTACTGTTGAGTGTATAAAAATAAGATAAATGAGACTGTGAAGATGCTGCCATCCAGAACACTATTCTCCTAATTCCTAGGCCAATTCTCTTTCTAGCAGTCTATGTTGACTATTTCCTCCCCCATTTCTTCTTCCTACCAGCTCATTTGGCACTTTCTCTGTGGTATTTATTTATTCACAACATGAGTTTTGTCACTACAGCAAATGTTTTCTTACTTCCCAAAGTATTCAAAGTCTCTTGTTATGTATGGGGTTCTCAAAGATCTAAGATAGAAAGACTTGACAATTAGCTTATAATGGGCAGGGGATTAGAGGGTCAAAAAATAGATTATTATGAGAAATTTGAATCAAGGTTGATAACGGTTGCATCAGTGCTAAGGATTTTGTAGACACTGTCAGAAAAAAAAATCATTACCAGTCTCAGGAAGAAGTGCATAGGATTTAGATATGGAAGAAATGGACCTTAGACATCATTTAATATGGCTTCCTCATATTTCAGAAAAGGACACTGAAGCTTAGGTGATAGCACTTTTTTTTTTAAGATTGTACAGTTAGCAAATATTGGAGCCGGAATCTGAATCAGTCTTCTCACTCTAAATCCAGTGTGCCTGTTACTATACCACTTAAATTCAGTCAGCTAGGAAGTCATTGGAAATTAAATGTATGGGGGCAGCTAGGTGATTCAGTGAATACGGTAGCAGTCCTGGAGTCAGGAGGACCTGGGTTCAAATCCGGCCTTAGACACTTAGTAGCTGTGTGACCCTGGGCAAGTCACTTAACCCCAATTACCTAAAAACAACAACAACAACAACAACACAAAAGGAAATTAAATGTATGGACTATAGAATATAATTGGAAATATCATAAAAATTAAAAATTCCAGAAAGTAGATACACACATATACATATACATACGTATAACATATATGTATACATATGCACACATAAGCATTTGTCTGTGTATGATTTGGACATGGAGATAATGTGTAAAATGAGTGGATGAAGGACAAACAACATATTATCTGCATCTAGAACAGAGGCAAAAGTAAATATGAATCAAAGTGACTTGGAAGAGTTAAAAAAAGAAAAATTGGATATTGTACTTAAAATCAACTAAATAACCTTTCTTCACCTTATTACTGTATAAGGTTTCACACAGCTCTACATGAGTTGAGTAAATTGGCATGTGCTAATGTACAGAACAGTAGCACTTGAAGTCTATGAAGAGACTATATAATAAAATACAGTGCTTTCAAATTTAGTGATAGGCATATTCCTTGAAATTTTCCTAATATGAATAATCAGGTATAATTTCCTAGTGCCTAACAGGAAAGAGTACTTTTGTATCCACTTAATTATCAGGGCCATTGCACAACTTTCAGAGCACAGGGAGGTTGAGTTTACATAGCCTAAAGCAAAACAGTGGAAGGTATAAAAAAGAGATTACATAAAGATACCCAGTGGATAGAAAGTAAAAGCAAATTTCTGTGGATTTTCATGCTTTTGAAAAGGGGAACAGTTGATAAAGGTGATCTCAAATTTCTAAACAGATAAGATTGAAAAATTATGAACAACCAAATTAGTGAGAGAAATGAAGAAAACCTAAAACTCCTATGTTGACCAAACAGCCAAAATTGAAAATTAGTTTCAGGAAAAGGTAATTTCTTTTACAATTCTCTAGAAACAAAAATGAATTATTTTAGAATTTAAAAAAAACACTATATTATCCAGTCTTCTGGGTCTTTCTTTATTAAGGAAATGCTTTTTATGTAAAGAATAGCTATTTTATAATTATGTTACATTCTTGTTTCTAATATAACTTCCAATGCCCAGATGCCTCCATTCTGGTAAAATTTCACCAGGCAGAGTACCCATCAGTTTACTAGACTTAAATGAAGTATCTCTTTTATGTATCTATGAATAAGGAATAATAATTATAATGAAACTAATAAAGTGACTTGTACATAGCACACTAAGTTTGTAAAACGTTTTACAAATATCATTTCATTTGCTTTGTACAATAACCCTGAAAAGTAAGTATTATTGTTATTACCTTCATTTTACAGATGAAGAAACTGAGTCAGGCATAAGTTAAGCAACATCCTTATGCTCACACAACCGGTGTCTCAATCCCATTTTCATGCAAGTATTTTTGACTATATGCTTATAGTTGTACCGTCTAGCTGCCTAACAGATAATTGCTTAGCTCACATCCTTTTCGCTTCTTGCAGCAATACAATACTTTAAATACATTCTTGATTTTTTTCCTCTTGGGATTTCTTATGGAAGAATAGGCACAGTCACTTTCTTTCTTGCTGACCTCTCTCTGGTAGGTCGTAGCTAGTTTATCTCTACTTCCTCTTCCCTATTTTCGCTTCTCCATACTGGGGGCAGGGGTGTTATGAGGCTCCAATAAGATAATGGATGTAAAATACTTTGCAGATTTTAGTGTGCTCCACAAATGCTTATCCTCCTCCTCCTCGTCCTCTTCCTCCTCCTCTTCCATGTCCTATATTCATCACCTTTATTCTGATCATTACTTCATTCCCTACTGCTCTTAAAGTACTCCTGCTGACCTCAAGTAATCTTTATAGAGTAATAGAGGGATGTGCTGGTAAGTGTTTAACAACTGTGATCTCCTTCTCCATAATCCAAAAAAGTATTCACACACTTTTAAACTGAATCTGCAGTATTAATGTTGTATTAAGTCGAAATAATCAACAAAACTATAAATCAGTTTGTGATTGATTATAGTGACTGCCAATTTCTGAGGTATAAATGCTAACTGAATATTTAAAAATAGCTTTCATAAACCTATTAGAGCTGGCTTTGGCACACTCATGTCAACTGGGGGAAAAGCAATTACTTTCCCTTGTATAGAGAGAGTGAGACCTATTTACAGCTCTTTTTGTTTAAGAGAACAGATAAATAGGCTCTGCCCTTAGAAAAAATAATCAGATGCCCAATGACTCTAACCATGTGAATGGAATATCACTGAAAGGAGGCCAAATTCTCAGTTACTCAAAAACCAATAAAAGTCCAAAACAAGAAATAATAAAGTATATCACCCTACTCACAGTAGAAAGATTGGTTATTACTGGAGCAGAATGCTATACACACATGTGTATACATGTATATATACTTATATATGTACCCAATATATAATACATATGTTAGATATGGTCACTGTATCAGATATTTCTGCTTAATCATTTTCCTTTGCCACATGGGAGGGTTCAGTCTTCAGGGTGATTGTATAAGGGTTGGAAGAGCTCCAGGAGTAACATATAAATACAAAAGATGATAATAGGATATATCTTAAAAGATAAAAAATCAACATTTTAAATAAAAATGTCATCAATATTATATAATAATAATATGTATTTTCATAGAAATTAGGTTGGATCTGGTGAGCATGTTTTTTAGGATTTACATTGTTCTTATGAGGCCTATGACTAGAGTAGCAGGTACAAGATGGGGAATATGGCCTTATAATTCAACTCTTCTGGATTATATTCAATGTCTTGGTCTGACAACAAGTAGTTCCATGATACTGACCTATGAAATTCACTTGAATCACAATCTTTTTTTTTTTTTATCTATCACAATGCATAAATAACCATGCTTTTCAGTCTCATCGTAATCTCTTGTGCCTTGAGTCTTCCTAGGCCTTTAAGGCTATCCACCCAATTTCAAATTTATAGCAATGACTATTATAAGTCATTTTAATAAGATACTGGCTTCAAATGTGGGGTCCTTTACCCTTTTAACCTCTTCTATTCCCATTAGGTTAATCTACTACCCCGAAACATCCTCAATATTTGCCTTTTATACCTCAAACTCTCCTATTCTGAGCAAAAGAATACTGCTGAAGAAGTCACGAGAATTTGATAACTTCATCCACTATGAATTTTTGTTGCATTATTTAACCTGTGCATTAATTGTTTCCTAGCAATAAATGTGATAATCTCTACTTGACTCACTATTATACTCCCCACAGCAACACCAAACTTTTCTTTCCTCAGACCTCCAATTCAACTACCATCTCTGAATTTTTCTGCAAATACCTTCACCTGCTTGTCTGAGAGGTAACCTCATCTAGCATTTTTCCACCATCTTTCTCCATTCCCCCACCTTTATTCATGTTGGTTACTAGTTATGCTTGCCAGGTGTCAATTTCAAATAGAAATGTGGGCCATAAAATCATAGAACAGGATTTCTGAAGCCACAAACTGATTCAAAAATAAAATGTAATATTACCTAGGTCTTATTGTATTTTATTTATGTTATTAAATATTTCCCAATTATGTTGGTTATATTTTTATTATCATTTTATAAGGAAACTAAAGTCAGCTTTAAATAGAATAAGAGACTCACCCATGGTCACACAACTTAAAATCAAATGAGGAAGGTTTGAAACTCAGGTATTCTTGACTCCAAGTTCAAAACTTTATCTAGTATCTCATGCTATAAGAAAAAATATTGAATTTTAAAATATAAAATATGGGTTGAAATCCAAACTTGGCAACTTCTTTGACTTGAGGCAAATCACTTTATTTCCCTAAGTCTCTACTTATTTATTTTTTGAAGTAGAATTTTATTTTTTCCAACTACATGTAAAGATGGTTTTTAACATTCATTTTTTTTTCAAGGCAATTGGTGTTAAGTGACTTGTGCAAGGTCACATAGCTAGTAAGTCAACATTGATTTTTTATTAAATTTTGAGTTCCAAATTTTCTCTCCATCCCTCCCTTCTATTCCCCTCCCCAAGATGTCAAGCAATCTGATATAGGTTATACATGTGCAATTATGTAAACATATTTTCACATTAATCATATTATGGAAGAAACAGAACAAAGGGGAAAAGCCATGAAAAAGTGCAAAAAAAAAAGTGAAAACAGTTTGCTTTGATCTGCATTTAGACTCCATAATTCTCTCTCTGGATGTGGATAGCATTTTCCATCATGAGTCTTGATATTGTCTAGGATCATTGTCTTGCTGAGAAGAGCTAGGTTAATCATAGTTGATCACTGCATAACATTGCTGTTACTATGTACAATGTTCTCCTGGTTCTGCTCACTTCACTTAGCATCAGTTCATTTAAGTCTTTCTGGGTTTTTCTGAAATCTGCTTGCTCATCTTTTCTTATAGAATAATAGTATTTCATTACATTCGTATACCAGAACTTGTCCAGCCATTTCCCAATTGATCGGCATACCCTCAATTTCCAGTCCTTTGTGACCACATAAAGAGCTGCTGTAAATATTTTTGTACATGTAGCACCTTTCCCCTGTTTTATGATCTCTTTGGGATACAGACCTAGTAGTGGTATTGCTGGATCAAAGAGTATGCACAGCTTGATTGCCTTTTGGGCGTAGTTCCAAATTGCTCTCCAGAATGGGTGGATCAGTTCACAACTCTGCCAACAATGCATTAGTGTCCCAATTTTCTTACATCTTCTCCAACATTTATCATTTTCCTTTTCTTTTATATTTGCCAGTCTGATGGGTAAGACATGGTATCTCAGAATTGTGTTAATTGGTATTTCTCTAATCAATAGCAATTTGGAGCATTTTTCATATAACTATAAACAGATTTAATTTTTTCATTTGAAAATTGCCTGTTCACATCTTTTGTGAGTCTCCATTTATTCTGTAAAATGTTGGAGTTGGACTGCATGAGAACTATGCCTCTTCCATCTCGAAGATGGTGGTTGCTTTAAAATATGATAAGGAACAGATTAATTAAAAATTGAAGCAATATAGCATTCTACATGAAGAAAATATTTAGTTGTGTGTGGATTCATAAGGAAGAAGAGTTGGTAGAAAACATTTGGATGAGTCAACGAAGGCAAAACAAAGTTTTATCATAATAGAATACAAACACAGTTATGTACACATACAAATACATAGTACATGTCTCTGTATATGTATATGTGCATATATAGTGATGTGTATGTAGATAGATGTACACATATGTGTATGTGTATATATATATATGTATATTTATGTACACAAATGTATATGTTTCTATGACTATGGTATTTCTACCACAGCAAATGAAATGGAATGATGAATTTCTGTAAAATTGCAAAGCTAACAAATATGCAGAATACATCCGTGATAAGAGACTTCACAAATCTGGACATATAGTGAAGGAAAGTATACTAATAATCAGAGAATCAAAGCAGCTAATGAATTCTTGTTTTGCCAATTGAAAATTTAATCTTTTGTTAGCTAAGTGAAACACTGAAGGATGGTGCTCTATTGGGCCAGATTCTGATCAATAAGTGGAAACTGGTTAGAGGATTATACATGAGAGAACTCATTTTATCTGTCAGAGACGAAGAAAGAAATGTAAGATCTACACTGACACATAACTTGGAATTTAGGTGACTATATTTCAGAGAGTTTAGACATAGAATAGGTTGGATCCTACGTCCTAAGTGGCTAAATAAGTTGGAACAAGAATAATTGGAGGTAGTATTCCAGTAAGATTCCTGAGTTGTGAGAAAGCCCCCTCCCTTTATCACCTTATCGTAGCGACTGTGTCAAGAACAATCTGTAGAAAAGGAGAGGGAGCAAAGAAATAATTTTTCTGAAAGATAATTTTGTGGTAAAAAGCTAAAGAAATGGAAATAAATGATTAAGGAAAAAACAAAGTCCCCCACCTGCAATGAATAAATCTTGTAAGGTGACAGATAAAGAAAACACATGTTCACACACACAAAAAGTAATACAAGTATTTCCCCAGAAAATTTCATCTGGCTTCCTAGAAAAATAAAAACATTTTCAGAGTACCTAAGCAGAAGCATTAAAAAGGAAGACTTGAGAATTATGAAAATGCAGATGAGTCTTGAAAGAACAAAAGTGAATATATGACCAGACATCTTGAAACATTTAGTAAAAAAGCTCAGTAAAGCTGTGACTTTCTGAGAAATGCGATGGCATCTATAGGACATAAAAATTCAGAGGTGCATAAAAGATAACCAAGCAAAAAACTCTGAGTTTTTTTAATAAGCCAAAGCAATGGACTGAGAGGACATTGATTGGCAAGGCAATTTGAGGGAGATTTATTTAGAAGAAAAATTACAAAGGAAACAAATTTGTATACCACATTCTAGGAATTCAAATAAGAAGAATGGCCTTATGTATTAGAAACAGAGGACAAAATACAGATTGAAAAAATCTCTAGTATGCCATCAGAGAGCAACCTCAAGTTTAACTCATCAACAAATATGGTATATAAGACTCTATAATACAACACACACGCATATATATGTATATGCTTCAATGCATATAATCTAAACATGTAGTATTAAAATATTTCATCTTAAAAGAGAGATATTTACAAAGAGCCAGGAAGGAACACGTTATTTATCAGAAAACATAGATTTGAAATACATTGGACTACTAAGTGAACCTGATCTCAGCAAAAAAGAATGTAGTTCAAAATTTCTAATCCTGAATAATATGTAGTTGCATATGTAAATACATGCAAATATGCATGCACCATATATGAGTATATATACATATACACATACATATACACACATTTGTATGTGTAGTGTATGAATATATATGTGTATAGATAGAAAGACAGATAGTCATACCAAACCAAGGAAACTCAAGATGCAACTAAAACTAATGTTTCTCCACATTGCTTTTAGGATACTACACAAATATAAAGAATCAGGTGCTGGACATTAAAGCCCATTTTGATCCCATTTTAACCTATTTTGTGGGCTGATTAAACATTGTTTCCACTACTGTATTTTGTTTCAGCTGTGGTCATGTAATTATTCTTCCTCATACTTCACACTCACCCCCTCCTCACCTGATCCCTGTGTCTTCACACAGATAGTTCACCATAAAAGAAATACTCTCTCTCTTCCTGTCTGCTGCTCAGAATTGCTTGCTACAATCAAGGCTCAAGTCAAGCCTCCATCAAATGGCCTTTACTTATGGTTATTAGTGCCTAATTTCATGTATTACCATGCATTTATTTTTTAATCTTACATTTACTTATATTTCAATGTATTGTTTCTCTCTCATAGACAGTAAAATCTTTGGGGGAAGAGAATACCTCACTTTTATATTTGTATCCCTAAAGGTAGAATTCCAGCCACACAGAAGATACTTAATATTGTTAATGATTGTGACTGATTAAGAGAGAGAGAAGACAAGAGAAGACAAGAGAAGAGAAAAAAAAACAGAGAAAGGAGAGAGTTGAGTAGAATATGCTACATATAAAAAAAAGTCATTCAAAAGAAACACAGGAAAAATATAATTATCAAGAAAAGACTAAGAAAAAATTAATTCTGTCATGTTTCTAAGCTATTGTAAAATCAAAGGAAAGAGATCAAGGGGAAAAGGAACAAAGAAAGATCATCAAAGAAAATAAAAAAAAAGATCTAAGAGGCTCAAGATTTAAGGAGGTCAAAGAATCAAAAGGGAAAGATGAAGAACCAAATTAATATTCCATGGATTAAATCCCATGTTCCCATATGAGTGAACAATAACACATTTTTGGTTAGTTTTTAACATATGACCACCACTGTCACCACTCTGCCCCCTTCTGCAACCATTTGGGTAGAGAGCAGAGAAGGAATGGTAATTACTTCGGACTGTAAACTAACATGGTAGACCAGAGGAGAGTAACAGAAGAATAGCGATAGGGAGAGATTAGGTTCAGGGGAGAGTGGGTGGGAATGAAAGTTGCATGTTGCCGTTGATGGGGGAATAAAGAAAGCATTATAGAACATTTCCAGGGAAATAAGGGATAGATAGATCTATGTCTTTGATGAGACACACAGGCAATAAAATGAATTTTGATTTCTGGCAATAAACATAAGAGAACACATCTTCTCCAAGCAAATGTTGAGCTAAGCTGTATTGAATACGTCCCCAGAATTGGGGTTTATAGGCCTCCATGGAGTAGCCAGCTCCCAGGTTTATAGCCAGGGGTGTGCTAGAATCAACAACTATTTTTCTGGATTATGAGATCTTCAGTGTGAACATTTACACCTCAGAAATAAACAAATGCTGCAAATCAGAACTTGATTCATTATTTTGCTGAATTAATAGATTTATTAAAGTGATGGAGAAAATGTTAATAACGTAGATTAAACTTAAACGTATGCTGTTTTTCTCTTGCTATGCAAAAAGGCACTCCTTTTTTGAGACCCTGTTGTTGAACATTTATCAGGACACTCCTGTTAGTAGGAGATAATTAGATTACTAGATATGATACAATGAGAAACCCTTTGCGAGGACAGTTTAGGAGTATGCAGTGACTCAAGCTGCAGAGATCACAAATCAGGATGCAATTTAACTATGACCTCATGTTTCCTTTATATACTTATATTTTAGAAGTAAGATTTGGCACAAGGCCTCACCAAAAACTAAATTAAACTAAATTAAATATATATTAAGAAGAGAGAATGGAATAAATCTACAAATAGAATAAAATAAAATGGAATAAAGCAGGGAACTAAAATTAATAGTACAGAATCTCTACCTGGCATGAAAGAGCATAGAAGCATAGTTACTTCTGTTTTGTTCTTCCCATTAGAGAGAGAACAAAATTTAGAATAGAGTAGAAGGATACAGAAATAAGGAGAAGGACCAAAGAAATTAAAGTCCTTAAGAGGAAGTCACATAAGATAAATGAATGGGGATAGGTCAAGATGTGAAATACATGCTTATCTGGGCAGGAAAATAAGTGTCAAAAAGAATGGAAAAAACAGCCAATATAAATGATTAAAAAACAAAGAAGACAACTATTTTCATCAATTGAAGGTATTCATATTAATGTTGATAAATGGAAGCAGAGTGGGAAGACATAGTGAGAAAAGACTCATATGGGGGTAGCTGATCTCTGACCAATTGATTCCTATCCTAAATTCTGAAGAAAAAAAAGTTACATGATTACTTTATCATATATGTACAAGGAATATGAAGTTGTACATAACAGATTTACAGTTTCAGTACAATCATCTTTTTTTTTCCTATTCTACAATGTTATGGGAATGCTTTTCTTCGTTCTTATGTTCAGAATAAAATAAAATTGAAAAACAAAAAATAAAGGAGCGGATAACACAGAATTAAACTAACTTATGTATAGTTGTCCCTCTATAAAGTGAGAATATTTGTACTTCATTGACTTGGAAATGGAGTTTGGCCATTGTCCAAATGAAGATTTTCTTTCATTATCTTAATGTCCCTTAAAAAGCTGAGTAGATAGGATCTGAAGGTGTTCAGGCCAGAAGCAGCTTTTTGGAGTGTGACTTTGGTGCCTATGCCAGAGGTAAAACTAGAGAGGAGAGCATAACTTTGTCTGATGCCTTCATATGCTACGGCATCTACTAGCAAAATTATTTACTCAGCAAGAGATACTTTCATACAAGTGGAGAAATGTGAAAACTCCACAAGTAAAGAAATTAAAACTCTATAGTGCTGGAGAGGAGTTGTCTTGGCTACTCTCTTCCCTATATGTATGCCTCAATACCATTGTATTCTGTGCCTATCTGTCCCACCAAAATGTGTATTCATCAGATAATATGCCCTAGCTTCATGTGATATTTTGTGATCACTGTTCATATTATGCCTATATAAAAACTGCCATTGCTTTGAGATATTTTAATAAACTAGCCAAATGTTAAGGGAAAGCTCCCTGGTAAAGGGTTGTGATAGATTGTTTTAGTAGTGCTGAATGACTGAGTGTAGTGCTTGAAAACTGAGAGTAGTGAGCACCCCTCTGGAGACCCAAACTGAAACTTACTGGGCTGACTTGGGGAGCAGCCCATACAGTTTGCAACATTAGCATGAAAATAGTGTAAGTAAAATGAATCACCAAGACTGTGTTGATTTTTTTAAATTTTTCACTTAATTTTTATTTTTAGTTAGAAATTCTCTTCCTCTATATCATCCACAGAGAATTTTGTTTTCTCATCACTTTTTTTCTTGTTTTTATAGCATATAATATACTAGTATTTGTAGTACAATACCAAATGTAATAGACATCCTTACTTCATCCCTGAACTTATTGGAAAGGTTTCTAGTTTATTGCCATTATTGAAAATGCTTGCTCTTGATGCGAGATAGATACTACTTAACATTTTAAGAAAAGCTTCATTTATTCCTATGCTTTCTATAGTTTCAATAGAAATGAATGGTTTTTGTTTTGGTCAAAAGCTTTTTTTCTGCATCTATTGACATAATCACATTACTTTTTATTGATATGGTTAATTATGCTTATAGTTTTCCAAATATTGAACAGGTCCTACATTTCCTGTGTAAATTCAGTTTTGTGGTATTGTATGATCTTTGTGATATTTTTATGTAATCTCCTTGCTATTTTTATTTAAATTTTTTACAAAAGTATTTTTACAAAATACTTTTCATACAAATAAAGACAAATCTAAATAACTAGAAAAATATGAATGACTCATAGATAAGCTGAGCCAATGTAATTAAATCTAAATTAATTTGCCTGTTCACTGTTATATCAATCAAACTACCAAAGCATTATTTTATAGCTGTAGAAAAGTAATAAAATTCACCTGAAGAACAAAAGTCAAAAATATCAAGGAAATCAATGAAAAAAATGTGAAGGAAGGCAGCCTAGTATTAACACATTTCAACCTATATTACAAAGCAATAATCATGAAAATAATCTGGTACTTGCTAAGAAACAGAGTGGTGGAACAGTAGAATAGATTAGTTACACAATACACTGTAGTAAATGACCCTAGTAATCTAGTGTTTGATAAACCGAAAGATCCAATCTTTGGAGGCAAAAATTTCTAGGAAAATTAGAGAGCTGTTTGACAGAAAGAGGTAAAAATCAACATCTCACACTGTATACCAAGTTACAGTCAAAGTGGGTACATTATTTAAACCTAAAGAGTAATGTCATAAACAAAATAGAGGATCATAGGAAATTTGTGCATTAAAACAATGGTTTAAAGATGAATTTAAGACCAGGAAAGAAATGGAGGGGTTCAAGGCAGTATAATGAATAATTTTGATTACATGACATTAAAGACTTTTTTCATAAAGAAAACCAATGAAGACAAAAAGAAAAGGAAACCAATTAACTGGGGGAAAATTACCGTTTCTTCAATAAATGCCTCATTTCTCAAATATGTGTGGAACTGAGTCACATTTATAAAAATAAAAACCTTTCCCTAAATGACAAATGGTCAAGGGATATGAATAAGTAGTTCAGAAGAAGATTATCAAAGCTATCAATAGTAAGATAAAAAATGTCATAAATCACTATTCATTAGAGAAATGCAAATTAAAACTATTTTGAGGCACGACCTCACACCTATCAGATTGGCGAACATGACAGAAAAGGAAAATTAAAAATGCTGGAGAGGATATAGAAATATAGGCACACTAATGCACTGTTTGTGGAGTTGTGCTCTGCTCCAACTAATCTGGAAAGCAATTTAGAACTTTGCTCAAAGAGCTATAAAACTCTATATACCTTTAGAATAAAAAATACCACGAATAAATCATTATCCCAAAGAGGTCAAAGAAAAAGGAAAAAGACTTATGAATGCAAAAATATTGATAGCAGTTCTTTTTGTGCTATCAAAGAATTAGAAATGGAGGGGAGGCCCATTGATTGGGGAATGGCTAAACAAGTTGTGGTGTATGACTGTAATGCAATACTGTTATGCTTTAAAAAATGAAGAAGTGGATGATTACAGAAAAACCCGGGAATATAATGAAGGATGAAATTTGTAGAATCAGGAGATTATTGTGAAATAACAACAATATTGTAAGAATGATCAACTGTAATGTGATGATCAACTATTCTGATCAAGGAAATGATCCAAGACAATTCTGAAGGATCCATTATAAAAAATGCTGCACACTTGCAGAGAGAAAAATGGTGAAACCTGAGTGCAAATTACAGTATATTTTTTTATTTCATTTTTACTTCCTTTTTTTTGCAACATGGCTAATATGGAAATATATTTTGCATAATTCCCTATGCATAACTGATATATTGCTTACCTTCTCAATTAATGGGGAGGGGGTTGGGGGGAAGAAGGATGAAAATATGGAATTCAAGTTTTTTAAAAAAATCATGGTTAAAAATAAACAAATAACACCTTTAAAAAGCCATTGGATTACTTTTTTCCTTCTAAAATGCAATGAAACAATTTTCAAAACTTGATTCATCAGAGGAAAAAAGGCTCAAGCTATTAGAAAACTTCCCTGGTTGCTTAAGTTCAAAAGCCCAGTACAATAGGAGTCATTGGTGCCTCAGTCTTGACACGTTTTTAACCATGTGCTCCCTTGTGGCAAACATAAAGAAAGGAAAGTTACACCCAATAGAATAAATATTATATCTTTTCTGAATATACTTAACATACTATTGTTAAGAAAACTTCATTTTGTTGAACATTGGCTAGCCTACTGATGTGTCTCTTTTTCTAATTCTGTATCTAAATGAGCAACCCCGTCTGAATGAATTAAGTATGGGCCCAGAAAATATTCATCATTTCTCACATTATATTCATGTGTCATTATTTGTTTTGTAATTTCCCCATTGATGAACGTCTACTTTCTTCTTTAACTTTTTTTTTTCATTTTAGACTTGAATACTGAAACTCAAATAATAAGAAAAGAAAAAGAAACATTATAAACTTAAATATAAAATAAAAAAGGAAAAAAATGTCATGTGTACAGCAGCACATAAGAGAGGATCAAAAATATATAGCAACAAATTTCCATTTCAAGAAAGCCTGTATGTTGAATACCACACATTGTGCTAAAAGCTGTCCATCTTTTTTTTTACTTCCCCATAGGTTTTCTTTTGTTCTCTACTGTCTACTTTTTATTTTGTTCTTTTTTTCCTCCCTTCCTCCCTCTCAGGCTACAATTAAGTGTGCATATATTTATATTTAGATATATACATACACACACACATACCTATATATATACATATATGTATGCACATGCATACATGTATAAAAATATGCTTTCCCTAACAGAATCTACTCATAATCTTTGTTTTTTGTTTGTGCATATCCCTGATTTCCTAACCATCCTGGCTCCTGTACTTTACTTCTACCCACTACTTTGCCCTCCTATACTTAACCTGCCTGCCCTCCAAAGATCCCTCCCCTTACCTTACTATTCCCATTAATCTAAACACTCTTCTTTATGCCCCTTTAACCTATTCCCTCACCCTCCCCTCTAAAGAACTTTCCATTATCCTGTCCTCTCATCCCCTTAGCATTTTATTTCTTTCTAAATTTAGAAAACTTTGTAATCTTCTAGATATATATGTATTGTTCCTTCTTGAATCCATTCCCTATGAAAGTAGGTTTCCAGAACTACTAGCCCTGTTCCCCTCATCTAAGTCCTCTTCTGTATTGGTTCTTCCTCTTGTGTCTCATTTGTGAAAGATAATTACTCTTTTTAGCTGTTCCTGAACAGTTTTACTTTTTGAAGTCATATCATGCTCTGGTCTACCGCAGTTTTTCTTATGAACAACCAAATTACTAATAACAATCTTAGACATACTTTTTATACTTTACACAAAACAGTCTGTCCTTATTGAGTCCCTTGTAATTAGTCTTTGGTATGTACCTTATATTTCCCTTGGCTCTTCTATGTCAAATATTCCATTAAGTTCTGGTGTTTTTTTTTTTAAACAAAGTCCTAAACGTCTGGCAATTCATTAAGTGTGCATTTATTTCCCCATTCAGGATTATGCTTAGCTTTGCTGGGTATGAGATTTTTGGCCAGAAGTCCAGTTATTTTGCTCTTCAACATATACTCTTCCAAGATCTGTGATCTTTTAGTGTTGCTGCTGGTAGGTCTTGTGTGATTCTAACTGTGGCACCATCGTGTGTAAATTTTTTTTTCTTGTTTGTAATATTTCATCCTTGAGGTAGGGGGTTTCAGAATTTGACTATAACATTCCTGCGGGTTTTCCTCATAGAATTTCTTTCAGGCAGTGTTAGATGGATTTCTTTTTTTCTATTTCTACTTTCCCTTCTTATTCTAATGCTTCAGGATAATTTTCTTTAATTATTTCTTGTATTATTATATCAAGATTCTTTTTTTGATCATAGCTCTCAGGTAATCCAATTGTTCTTATGTTTTGTCTTCTTGATCTCTTCTCCAGATCAGCTGTTTTTTTTATGAGATGTTTCACATTCTCTTCTATTTTTTCACTCTTTATTTTTTGTTTTATTATTTCTTGGTCTCTTATAACTTTGTTGGCTTCCCCTTGCAAAATTCTGATTTTCAAGGAGTAATTTTCTTCCTTGAGATTCTGGATCTCCTTTTCTAATTGATTGACTTTCTTTTCATAATCTCTTTGTTTTTCTTGGATTGTTTTTTTTTTAGGTTTTTTTTCTCAGTCTCATTTGATTTTTAAAGTCTTTCTCAAGTTTTTTCTATGAATTCTTTTTGGGCAGGTGATCATTTGACATTATGCTTTGGGGTAGAAGAGGGTTTATTTGCTTTACTATACTCTGCTGAAGATGAGCCTTCTTCTATTCCCATAGTAGCTGTCTATGGTTGGATTTTTTCTCTTTTGCCTAAGCATTTTTTTTGTAATAGCCTAATTTTTTTTTTTATAATCACCTCTAGTCCTGATATATGGGAGATTGTGCCTCTGGCCTCAGATCCTGATTCAGTTTTCCTCTCTTATCTTGATCACAAACCAAAACCTCCAGCCTCCTGTAGGTGCTCTCAGCCGAGGGCATACTTCCCCACTGCATTACACTCGCCAGGAGTGTGCTGGTTCATTCTCACTCAGCTGAGTCTCCACAGCACAGCTGGGTCTGGTGTTCCTTGTCAGCAAAGGTTCCTTCAATTTTCCTGGGCTCATATGCCCAACCCCCCTCATGGTACAGGGGTAAAAGTTTCTATGGCTAGCAGCAGGGGACTCCTGAAGCAGCCTCCCAACCTGGCTCACTTAAGGGCTTGCCACTTGCTGGTTAAGTGTTCCCTAGTTTTACTCTGCACAGGGACCAAACCTTGTCCTGGAATTTGTCTTCAGATCTTCTCCAATTGTCCAAGAGGACTCTTGTTCTGCCCATTTTAAAATTTATTTTTAGTGCTTTATGTTTGTCTTGAGTAGATATTTTAACTTTTTTGTAGGGGAGAATCTTGAGAGCTTGGAATTTTCTGATCTACTCCATCATCTTCCCAGAATCTCCCCTCACATCTACTTTCTTTTCAGTAATTTGCTAATCCTAAAGATGTTGCCATAAATACTTTAGAATTTTGGACCACCTTGGGCATATGGTTAAAATGAGATTTCTAAGTAGAACAGTTCAGCTTTTTCTTACTTTTTTTTGACTAGGCAATAGGGTTAAGTGACTTGCCCAAGGTCAAACTGCTAGTAAGTGTTACGTGTCTTAAGCTGGATTTGAACTCGGGTCCTCCTGAATCCAGGGCCGGTGCTCTATTCACTGTGCCACCTAGCTGCCCCTGTCTTACATTTTTTGTTACATGTTGATTCCAGATTGGTTACAACAAATCCTAGCTTCACCAAGCATGCATTAGGATTTTTCCTCCCTAGTTTTCCTTAAAAGTATATAACTTTGCCTGGTCTCAGCTTATTTTTTCCCAGTCTGAGGGCTATGAGGTAATACAGTAATTTTTTTATTATATTATATTATAATATATAATTATATTAACATGTATTATATGTTATTATATTATACTATATATTATATTATACGGTATTATATACAAACTGTATAATAATATAATGTGTTTATTTATTATATATTTATAGTTTGAATAGGTGAAAAATCTTTTGTGTCATTATTATTGATTTGTAATTGTTGATTATTTGCAAATTTTGTCATCTTTTTTTTTTAATCATTTCTTTTGGGTACTTATACATTGGGGAATGGCTTTTGAGTTACATATTTATATTTGTTATCTATATACTTTGAATATCAGATACATCAAAAGCATTTACTGCAAAATTCTTCCTTCCTTTTCCTTAATTTGGTGACTTCCCTTTGAATCCTAGTTATCTAAATTCTGTTTGTGTAAAAGATTTTCTACATGCAATTGTAGTTAGATCTTTTATTTCTTATTACTTCTATCTCTTGTGTGATTAAGATTTTTTTTCCTCATCCAGAACTGTTAAAGACACTTGACCTAGATATCTTCTAATTTTTAAAAAGAATAATCTTTAATAATCATGTCACATACACATTCTGAGCTTATTAAGGTATAAGTTATAAATGGTTTTCTAAATCTAATTATTGCTCAGCCTCTTTCCTGGTTTCCCAATGGTTCTTATCTAATAAAAATTTCATTGCCAAGAACTTTGTATTCTAAGAGTTTGTGAATATTATATTGTTGAGTTCAATTGTTTTGTATGTATTATTATCTAGTATTTTTCTTTTCCTTTCTTTCCTTTCCTGTCATTTCCTTAGTATTAACTTTTATTTTTATCACTATTTTATGAGATCTAGAAGTGATATTCCCATTTCATTCCAACATTATTTTACTTCCTTTGTGATTCTAATATTTTGTTCTTTAAAATTGATCTTGCATAGTTATAAATGTACAAATTAATTAAGGTTGAATTTTCATTTTCTAACATAGCCAAGGCTTAAACACTCAATATCTTTTCAGTTATTTGAGTTATTTTTAAAAAATGTTTAAAAACATTTTAGAATTAAATCACCATGTTTTTGAATATACATTGGTAGATTGAGAACTGATATTTTGAGCATTTTGGATAGAAGTTTGGATTCTCTTATTTCATGCCTTTTGTTTTGGTTATTACTATGCAAAAACACTGTTGATTTGAAATGCTTTATTATTTATCCTGCTAATTTTCTGAAGTTTTTATGTCACTAGGTTTTTAGTTACTACCTTTGAGGCAGCTAGATGGTATAAGTAGATAGAACATGGAGCCTAAAGTCAGGAAGTTAAAATTTGGCCCTAGATGCTTATTAATTATGTGGCCCTGGGCAAGTCATTTAACTTCCATTTTCTTCAGTTTCCTCAATTTTAAAATGGGGATAACAATAGCACCCACCTCTCAGGGTTATTTGGAGGACCAAATGAGAAAATCTTTATAGAGATTGTCACAAAGTAGGTACTTGATAAATATTTGATTCATTCCTTCTTTTATAAAAAATATAAAAATGCATATTATATATGTATACATGTGTATATACACACACCATCAGTATTATTCTAGCTCTTAAGCTTTTTTGTATTATAGACATCTTTGGTCATCTGGAGAAGGCAACGAACCCCTTCTCAGAATAACGTTTTTAAATATATGCAACAAATGCATAAAATTACAAAGGAACATATTCATATTGAAATATAATTAATAAATTATCTTTGTAAAATAACACACTCACAGAAGACTGTTTAAGAATGTTGATGTAATTAATTGATAGAGATCTCAGTTTCAAGAACACTTGGATTTGAGTCCTTCCTTTAACACATACATAGCTGTGGTTCTTGGTAATTTACTTAAATTTTTAATGACACAGGAACCTCTTAAGACTATAAGTTTCAGAGGAACTGCCAACTTGCATTAAGTGTGTTTTCTGACATTTGCTATATCAGTGAAATTTTAGATATAATCCAAAATATATATGTACAACTTCATGGACATATGTTAATAGATAGATAAAGAGAGACAGACAGACAGAGAGGTAGATAGATAGATAGATAGATAGATAGATAGATAGATAGATAGATAGATAGATAGATATAGACATTGACATAGACATAGGTGTTATAGGATCATGAGTCATGGAATAAGATTATTGACAGACAAAATTGTAGGCTACCCAAAATGCAATGCAAAGACATACACATAGTAGATGTAGAATATTACCAGTTATGAATTGAATGCAAAAAGTAAAAGCTTATCAATAATACATTGTTGGAAGTAGATGAAGAGTCATGTAACAAGGTATCAAATAAGTGGGATTTTAGGTGGTCAGCCTGAGTGAAGGTATTGGTAGATATAGGTAAAAATGACAGAAGGTAAGAAGGCATGGATGAATTTCAGTCTGCCACAATACAGAGAATTCACTCACCTATGAGGTCTAAATGTATTGGAATATGGGTTGGGAAGGATGTGTAAATCAGAACTAAGTGAAAAAGTGGTAAGGTTATATAAGAATAGTTTCAAAAATGTGAAAGGCAAAGAAAAGACTTTAATATATATATTTTGGGTCTGTGAGAAAGATCAAGAAGTGGTACTTAAACTAGAAGCAAAATAGACATTCCACCTTCTCATGATCTCTTACTCTTCCCCCATCCACATGATTAGGGCCAATACTCCTTTCCATTCTAACACACGGAGGGTAAATAAATTAATTGATCTGTGTAACCAAGAGAACATAGTTAATATCAGTTAAAATCCATAGTTATCATTAAAGATTCAGGACCTTTTGGATTTCCCTTACTTAATAGAAAGAGGGAAAGCACGGCAGAGTAGGGGAAACTAATAATCATTATGTTACAATTCTAGCCCTTAATGAGACCTTAGAGGGCACCTAGTCTAATTTTACTATTTTATTGGTGATTCAATTGATGTCCAAGCAGGTCAAGCTACTTACTGAAGGTCTTATAAGTAGTGAATGCAGAGAGGGTATTTGAACCCAGCTTCTCTTGTTACAGAAACAGTGATTTGTTCATTATATTATGAATGAAAATGCTGAAGTGAAGTTGATAATAATGTAAAAGTCTAGTAATTCTAGGAAAAAAGAGGTTTCACCATTAACCCTAGTGAGGGTAAAAACAACAACTTAAAAATGTCATCATTCACTTGTCTTATGCCCTCTCCCACTACACACACACACACACACACACACACACACACACACACACACACACACACTCTCTCTCTCTCTCTCTTAGGAATATAGATAGATAGGAAGCTAAGTAGGAGCCATATTAGTTGTAGAAGATGATAGACTGATTATTTTCATTCTTGTAGTGATTTGGCCTTTTAGTCTCAGTTGTACTATTCCATTAGACCTGTTCAGTCTCTGTCCCTCTAAGTTACAGATTTATAATGTGGAAAAATGGAAGTATTAAAAAGAACTATGACATGGAAAAAGTATTAAAAATCCAACATTTAGTCAATAGGACAGTGAGTATAGTTCTAGCCTTTTAGAAAATGGCTAAAAGTACCTGAAAAAGACCAGTCCATGTTTGTGAAAGTCAAAGATGTTTAAAATTCTAGAAAAATACTCGTTGTTCACAGTTTTATATTTAGACTATAGAGTATTACATAATTGCAAATGCACACAATGGATGTCAATTTTATTTTTGATTATGCTGATCCTTTCTAATATATCCTTTGTGAGACACTGTACTTTCAATAGCTTAAAGGAAAACAGCTTTTTCTTGAATTAATGATATAATAGAGTATTGAATGCTTTACAATTGTCCCCGTGGTGTTTCTTGTGCACTACTGTTCACTCCTGAAATGAAGATGTAACTTGTTTTATTGCATATTTACCCTCAGTGCCAAGAACAGTGCTGGACAGACATTGGCTACTTGATAGACTGGTTTGTAAGTTATAATCTTGACTTTAAAACATACCCACAAATTTACCAATTTGTCAATCTTTACCCCATAGTTGTAAGATGCTATTTGGCCCTTTCCACATTTCTAAACAAATGAAGTCATATGCTTTGATCAAAGACACCATCCAAATGCTGATATCACATTTTCCCCAAAAATTATATTAAGAAATAAAATTGTGTATTCCAGATAACATGCACTAACTTTTTCTTACAATGATGGAAAAAAAGATTCCATGGAAGTGGATAAATTAAAAACAAACACCCCAGTGGATTGATCCCCAAATCACACAAATTTAATTCGTCTTTTGCAGAGAAGGAATAATGAGCTAAAGATATGCTTTATATCAGTTAGTGTTTGGCAAGGTGCCTACACTAGGTGAATACATTCCTCTTTGTTATTTATTTCTACCTCTTTTCATTTTTTAAATATTAGATACATTAAGTATATACCTTAAAAGATTTATCCCAAATGAATTACATATTAAAATCCATTTTACATTTTACAGGTTTATGGTAAATAGATTTTTCATTTTGTACTGAAAACTGAAAATTGCTGAACTGCTCAAGAAAATGATACGTTTCATTGGATATTTTGGATGGCAATGGAAAATCTAACTTGCCTTGCCCTCAAGCAATAGAGCATAAAGCCCTGAGATCATTTTAAAAAATACCTAAGATCAACAATGTCTTAGGTAGAATATGACATTCACATTCACTTATGGTATTGCATACTTCTAGAAATCTTATTCAAACAACTGTATCTGAGAAATGAAGACAGGAGACAAATCAGAATCAAGGTTTCTACTGGAAGTTCATGAAATCATAAAATAATAGTTATCAAAATATGGAGCCACAAATTTAAATATAAAATTTTTCATGTACAAAAGTATTCTAAGTGACATTTCAATTTTTTGTATGTGGAATTGGCACAAAGAATATCTATATTCACAATAACATTTCTATGGTAGGAAAATTGGAAACAAAGCGAGGTCTCCAAAGATTGGGGAATGGCTCAGCAATCTATCGTATATGGAATTATTATATTATAGGAAATGACAAATACAGAAATATATCTGTACCAAAACTTTTCTTCTCGGTTCAAGCCTCTAATATCAATCACTCTACCAACTTTCCCTCTCTGCTGAGAATGTAGCCTCATACTTCACTATTAAGTTTAAGGCCATCCTGGAAAGGTTCTCTTTTCTTCCTCTTTCATCTCATATCCTTCTGACATAGTCCCCCACTATTTTCTACTCCACTCCAAATCTGATGATGAAATGGCCCTTTGGTTTGCCAATCCAAACCTCTCTGTCTGTCTGTCTGTATATACACACAGACACACATGTATGTACATACCTTTGGTTTTGCCCCATCTTGCTTTCTTCAGTAGAATCCTCACCACCATCACCATAATCCCAACCATTCTCTAATCTTCAATCTCTTCCTATATGCTGGCTTCTTTCCTATTTCTTATAAGCACTTCCAAGACTCCCTCATTATTAAAGAGATTTTTATTATAGCCTAGCATTCCTACACTCTATCATTATAAATACAGTTTTCACTTCTCAGTTAATTTCCCTGAAAACCCCATCTACTTTTTTCTGACTTGTTTCTCTTACATCCACAGTCTAGGACCTACATCATCACCCAACTGAAATTGCACTCTCCAAAATTATCAATGCTATCTTAATTTCCGAATTTAATGGCTCCTTGATCCTCATAATTAATATTATTATTTTTACTTTTAGGAAGTATTCCACACCTTTGGTCACCATATGCTTTAGAATACTTTCTCCTTTCTGTGTTTTATGATGACACTCATTTGATTCTCTTCGTACTTCTCTGATCAATATTTTGTTTAGTATTTTTACTGGATTTTTATTTATGCATCTTCAACAACTTTTCAGTGTCCTCCAAGCCTCTCTCCTAACCCCTCTTCTCCTTCCTATCTGCAGGTTTGTTTGTTTTTTTTGCTTGGTGATCTCAGCAACTACCATGTGTTCAATTATTGTCTGTATGCATATGGATCCCAGTTTTCAAAATTTTTTTTTAAAAATCCACCACTAATCTTTCCCCTAAGTTACACTTTCATATTACCAAATGCCTGTTGCTTAAATTAGATGCCCCTAAGGCATCTGAAATTAAACATGTACAAGACAAATACCATATTTTCTCCTAACCCCCAGCTATCATTCTGAACTTTGTTTTTGATGTTGAGTACACCACCATCCTTAAAATTACCTAGATTCAAAACCTTATGTAATCATTGAGCCTTGTCTCTAATGCCACACATCCAATCAGTTTCCAAATATTGTATTTTATTTATTTCTCTACTAAGGGGCATATGTTCTTTTACCTGGACTTGTTTAATCACCATTTCATGAACCTGGTTTATTGCTTCATTACCTCTTTCCTGTACTATTACAACAGTCTATTTTGGTTTCCCTGGGCCACAAGTCCAATCTATTCTCCACTGTGTTGCCAAAAGGATTCCCCTAAAGTTCAGGTTTGACCATATCACTTGCCCTCTCTACATTCAACGAACTCCAATGATTCCATGTTACCTCTAAGATCTATTCCCTTCTACACAATCTGTGATCTGGGCCTAGTGATTTACTTGTTCTTTCCCATATATGGTGTTACATTCCCTTTCTCCATTACTTTGCATTGGCTATTCCTCATGTCTAGAATGCTCTTTTGATCTCTGACTCTTAGAATCTCTGGTTTCCTTTCATACTCAGCTCAAACCTCCTGCCCCCAAGCTGCTAATGCTTTCCCTCTAATGCTCCTTTCCATCTATTTGGTATTCATCTTGCATGTTCTGAATTCTATATGTTGCTCCCCTTGTTAGAATCTCTGTTCCTTGAGGGGATGGATTGTTTATTTGATAGTTGGTTTGTTGATTTTTCCTTGTATTCCAGTGCTTCAGTATAGTATCTGGTGCATAGTAACTGCTTGCTGATTGATTTATTGATTGATATGAAGAAAATTAATGAAGGCCAAAAAGATTTATATAAACAGATGTCAAGTGAAGTAAGCTGAAACAGAAAGACAATATGAACAATCATCACAACCAAATGCATTTTGAAAGGAATAATAGTTAACTCTTTAGGGTTATTATGACCAATATTTGCTCCTGAAAAGTCAGCTCAACAAAAATTTATTAAATAACTACTATGTGTCACACACTGTGCTAGCCTATAGGAAAAGAAGAAGATGTAGGGCACGTTGGGTATGTTATCAGATGTCGCTATCTGTTGCTTTATTTTGCTGAGCTGCTTAAAGCCTCCACCTCTAATGTCTTTCTAACTGCAGGGTGGGGAACACTGAAGGGATGTATGTGGAAATTAATGAAATATTAAAAAGAAAAGCATGAATAATTTTTTTAAAATTAATAAGAAATGAAACTTCTTCAAAAGAGTTATCAGACTCATCTATTTTTAAGCTAAAAATTTCCCCTAAAAAATACATACACACACACACACACACACACACACAAAACAGATCATATAGGTATATACATACATACAAATGTATGTATGTATATGTATATATAATCTGTTATACTAGATAAATATATAACCTTGTTTTGAAGGCAAAATCATATGCACATGTGAGAGATTTATTGAATATACCAGCCAAATTGTACTTTTGCCAAAGTAACAGAATAACAGTTTCCTGGAATCTCAACATTGGAAGGGACTTTAGAATACAACTTGTACATGATCAAGAATCTATGTGTGTCCTTGTTTTCATTCAGTGGTCATCCAGAATTTGAATAAAAATTTCTAGTTAGGGGAAGACATCTCATTACTATTTTGGACAGCTCTATTTAAGAAAGGCAGTTAGGTGGCATATTGGACAGAATTCAAAGCCTGGAGTCGAGAAGACCCATCTTCCTGAGTTCAAATCTGGCCTCTGACAATTACTAGCTGTGTGACCTGGGCAAGTTACTTACCCCTGTTTGCCTCAGTTCCTCATCTATAAAATAACTGGAGAAGAAAATGGTAAGCTACTCCAATATCTTTGCCAAGAAAACCCCAACTGGGGTCATGAAGATTTGGATGTGACTGAAAATGACTGAAAAATATAAGAAAGGTTTTTATTGTTGTTACATTAACAAGCCCAAATTTCTCACCTCATCTTACCTTTTGGACTAATCAGAGAAGCTTTATTCCCTTTTCTTTGGGGTAGACCTTTAAATACTAAAAACAAGCCTAAACAAAACAAAAAAAAACTACTGTCTGTCTCTCTTCCTCTCCTTTCTCCCTCAGGTCTTCTCATCTCTAGACAAAACATGCCTAGGACCTCATGTTATTTCTCACCATGCTGGTAAGTCTTTCTTTTGGAAGATTTCAAGTTTAATAGCTTCTTTATTGTAAAAAGGTGCTCCATATTGAGTGTTATATTCTAGGCATAGTCTGACCAAAGGTAAGTCAGACTATTTCCTTCCAATATTCTACTCTGAGGGATGGTAAACTATGACTAGAGGGCCAAATCTGGACAGGAGAGCCACACAAGCTTTTTACATTTTGAAATTCAATAAAACTTTGTTAAAAAATATATAAAAAAAAAGAAATACTGGCATAAAGGCCTTAGGAAAGCAGATGGCAGGTCAGATTTTCCTCCTAGTGCTATAGTTTGCAGACGCCTGCTCTACTCTATGGCTTTCTTAATAAAGCCTCAGATTGCCCTAGACTGTTGTTTTTGATATTGTTGTTTTCCTGGGATATCTATAGATGATGCCTATTAAACTTTTAATCCTCTAAAATTAAATAATAATAACATTTATATAGTACTTTAAGGTTTGTGAAACAATTTATAAAGATTATCCCATTTTAACCTCACAACAATCCTGGAAGGTAGGTGCTATTTTATATATGAGGAAATGGAAGCAGGTAGAGGTTATTGCTCTGTTTGTCCCTTGTACCTGAAGAGGACCAATGACTTTGGAGTCAAGGTACAGTGTGTTCAACTGTGGCTGACCAGCTCACTATGAGCTCAGAAGGCTCTACCACAGGCTAGGCACAAATAATTTTTTTAGTTTGTGCATCTCATGTTTCCTTCATGCTACTGTGATGCTGCTTTGCTCATAGGGCACAGCACCTTTAATGTGGGCACACCCTGCTGGGTGGTCCTGTGTCAGCATTTCCTATGTCTCACAAGCAAGCAATACTAAAGTTCTTCAGAGAGGTATTGAGAGTGTCCTTGTATCTCTTCTGACTTCTATGTGAGTTCTTGCCTTGTGCAAGTTCTCTGTAAAAAGACTTTTAGGTAACCATGTATTTGGCATTTGGTAATACTTGGCCAGCCCATCAGAGTAGAGTAGAGTTTAATTTTTGGCAGTTTAGCTTGAGAAAGAACCTCAGTGTCTGGTACCTTATCCTGCCAGGTGATCTTTAGAATTTTCCTAAAACAATTCAAATGGAAGGAGATCAGTTTCCTGGCTGGGCAATGAGGAAACTGAAGGAGGCAGACGTTAAATGACTTGGTAGGGTAATACACCTGCTAGGTGCCTGAGATTGTATTTAAATTCAGGTCTGGCCTAACTTTAGGATTGATGCTTTATTCACTGAGCCACTGACCTTTTTTGGGTGCTCTGCTTCACAGCTTTGCGTCTACTAGCTTTATTTAAAAAATTAATTCTTTGATGAGGATTCAGTCCACCAGTCAAAATACATGCTTATTAAATACTTTCTATGTGCCAATAGGTGTACTAAACACTGGGGAAAGAAAGATAAAATCATGACCTCTTCTCTCCAAGAAGTTACTGTCTAATGTTAGAAACCACATGCAAATAACTATAGATAAACACTATATTTGCAATGTAAAAGGAAGGTAATCTTTGAGGGAAAGGATGAGGGTGGGGCAGGGTGGTGGTGGCAAAGAAAGGCTTCCTATATGAGATAATTTTTGAATTAAGTCTTGAAGTAAGCCAAAGAATTGAGTAATCAGAAGTGAAGAGGAACAGGATTAGAGACATAGGAGATAGCTAGTGAAAATGCAAGGCTTTGGGGGATGGAATGTCACAGGCCCTTCCACTTGCCTAGAGTTGTCTTTCTTTCCCCTCCCCCTTGACTCTTCACTTCATTTATTTATTTATTTATTTATTTATTTTAAATAGGATTTTGTGTTTTCCCCAAATACCTGTCAAGAAAATTTTTAAAATTCATTTTTTTTTATATTTTAGAAATTTTTTTTTTTTCTTTTCTTTTTTTTTTTTAGCTTTTTTATTAATTTATTTTTAGTTTTCAACAATCCCTTTCCTTATGCCTTTTAGTTTTAGGTTTTTCTCCTCCTCCTTCTCCCCTCCCTTCCCAAGATGATGTACAATTTGATACATATACATTCCTATTCAACAAATTTTAACATTAGTCGTGTCATAAGGAAGAATTAGAACCAATAGGAGGAGCCATAAGAAAGAGGAAACAAAACAAAGCAGAAGAAAAAAAAAGAGCAAATAGTATGCTTCAATCTGCATTCAGACTCCAGAGTTTTTTCTGTGGATGTGGATAGCATATTCTATCATGAGACTTTTGGAGATGTCTTAGATCCTTGCATTGCTGAGAAGGGCTAAGTCTATCAATATTAGTCATTGCACAACGTGGCTGTTACTGTGTACAATGTTCTGGTTCTGCTCACTTCACTCACATCAGTCCATACAAGTCTTTCCAGGTTATTTTGGAGTCTGTCTGCTCATCATTTTTTATAGCACAATAGTATTCCATTACATTTGTATACCACAACTTGTTCAGCCATTCCCCAATTGATAGGCATCCCCTCAATTTCCAATTCCTTGCCACCACAAAAAGAGCTGCTATAAATATTTATGTACATGTTGGTCCTTTTCCAATTTGTATGATCTCTTTGGAATATAGCCCTAGAAGTGCTATTGCTAGGTCAAAGGGTATGCACATTTTTATAGTTTTTTGGGCTTGGTTCCAAATTGCCCTCCAAAATGATTGGATCATTTCACAACTCCACCAACAAAGCATTAGTGTTTCAATTTCCCCACATCTTCTCCAACATTTATCATTTTCTTGTTTTGTCATCTTGGCCAATCTGATAGGTATGGTGTACCTCAGAGTTGTTTTGTTTTACATTTCTCTAATCAATAGTGATTTGGAGGATTTTTTCATATGACTATAGTTGTCTTTAATTTCTTCATCTGAGAGTTGCCTGTTCATAACTTTTGACCATTTATCAATTAGGGAAAGACTTATATTCTTATAAATTTGACTTAATTCTCTATATATTTCAGAGATGAGGCCCTTATCAGAGACACTGGTTCTAATCTTGATTACATTGGCTTTGTTTGTGCAAAAAGTTTTCAATTTAATGTGATTAGAGTTATCCATTTTGCTTTTCATAATGTTCTCTATCTCCTGTTTGGTCATGAATTCTTCTGTTGTCCATAAATATGATAGGTAAACTATTCCTTGCTCTCCCAGTTTGCTTACAGTATCAGCCTTTATATCTAAATCATGAACCCATTTTGTCTTTATTTTGGTATAAGGTGTGAGATTTTAATCTATGCCTAGTTTCTGCCATACTCTTTTCCAGTTTTCCAAGCAGTTTTTTTTTTTAAGAGTGGGTTCTTATCTCAGAATCTGGGGTCTTTGGGTTTATCAAATAATAAATTACTATAGGCATTGACTACTGTGTCTTGCATACTTAACCTATTCCACTGATTCATAGTGGTACAATTTTTAAGATTTACAAGTAACACCTTCCCATGTAGGGTTGTAAACAGCTTAGTTGCATTGAATCCCTTATGTTCTCTTTTCCCTTTATATCTTTTAAGCTTCTCTTGGGTTGGAGATTTTTTTTTTTTTGCTCAATTCCTGTCTTCATATGAAAGCTTGAAATCCCTCTATTTCATTGAATGATGATGTTTTTTTCCTTGAAGTATTATGATTAATTTTGCCTGGTAGGTGACTCTTAGTTGTAGTCTTAGCTGCTTTGCCTCCTAGAATATCATGTTCCATGACCTCCATCACTTAAAGTTTCAGCTGCTAAGTCCTGTGCGATCCTGATTGTGGCTCCCCGATATTTGAATTATTTCTTTCTGCTCACCTGCAGTATTTTTTCCTTGATCTGATAGTTCTGAAATTTGGCTATAATGTTCCTTCAAGTTTTTAATTTGGGGATCTCTTTCCTGAGGTGATCAGTGGATTCTTTCTTTTTCTTTTTCTTCCTTCCTTCCTTCCTTCCTTCCTTCCTTCCTTCCTTCCTTCCTTCCTTCCTTCCTTCCTTCCTTCCTCTCTCTCTCTCTCTCTCTCTCTCTCTCTCTCTCTTTCTCTCTCTCTCTTGCTTTTTGGTAAGGCAATTGGGGTTAAATGACTTGCCCAGGGCCACACAGCTAGGAAGTATCAAGTGCCTGAGGCCGGATTTGAACTCAGGTCCTCCTGACTCCAGGGCCAGAGCTCTATCCACTGCACCATCTAGCTGTCCCAGAGGATTCTTTCAATGTCTATTTTGTCATCTGATTTCAGGATATCAGGGCAGTTTTCCTTGATAATTTCTTAAAAGATGCTGTGCAGGTCCTCCCCTTGGTTATGGCTTTCAAGTAGTCCAATGATTCTGACATTGTCTCTTCTTGATCTATTTTTGCAGGTCAGTTGTTTTTCCAATGAGATATTTAACATTTTCTTCTATTTTTTTCCATTCTTTTCAATCCATTTGATTGATTCTTGATATCTCATAGTCATTTGCTTGACCAAGTCTAACTTTCGAGGAGTTTTTTTTTCTTTCTCAGTTAGCTTTTGTGTCTCTTTTTCCATTTGTCCAGTTCTACTTTTTAAGCAGTTATTTTTTTATTTCTTCTTCCAAGTTATTGACTTTTTAAAAAATAATTATCTTGCACCACTTTAATTCCTTTTCCCAGTTTTTCTTCTACCTCTCTCATATGATTTTTAAGCTCCTTTTTGAGCTGTTTCCTGAATTCTTTCTGGGCTTGAGATCACTTCCCATTTTTCTTTGTGTTGTTCTCCATAGGTGTCTTAATGTTGTTGTCCTCTTCTTTGTTTGTGACTTGATCTTCCAAGTGACCATAATACATTTTTTTGTGGTCAGATTCTTATTTTTTTCTCTTATTTTTGGCCTTTTTCCTTTCTTTTAAATTTGAGCTCGGTTCCCAGACTGGAAGGGGTATTGTCTCAGACTTTTTGTTCTAGGGGCTATAAGTCCTTATGTTTTCTTTACCTGTTTCTTTACCTTTTGCTGTACTGATTTTGCTCTGAGGCCCATGGAGGACTCTTATGTCTGGTGTTGAGCTGAGGGGTTGAGGTGGGGAATGGCTGTTTCTACTGGAGGCTGTAGAGGTCTGTAGCTTACCTGGCATTGAACTGGAGTCCTAGTGGTAGGGTCTGATATGTGCTGAGGTGGGGTGTTTTCTGTGTTTCCCTGGGGCTACAATGAAGAACATGGCAATCTAGCTGCTGGAGGCTCTTGTTTGGCCAGGGCTATGCTGAGTGTGGCATGTGGGGGGTCCTGGTATTGGCTTTTGCCTATTTCACAATACTGGATCTCAGTGTCTCCCACTGGTTTACTGAGGTGAGGCTTTCTGGGAGGATCGCTCTCCTGAAATGCACTCTCCTTTTATCCAAGTGAGACACACCTTTCCTGCCAACCTTGAAAGTTTCTTAGGCTAAAAGATTGTTTCACCTCACTTTTTGCTGGTTCCGATATTCCAGGATTTCTTTTGGGGCACTATTTTTGTGTTGTTTAGAGGTAAATATGGGAGAGTTATGGTGATTCACTGCTTGCTCTGCCACCTTAGCTCCTGGAAATCCTGGTTATAAACATCCATGTAATGGCATTCTGAAAAAGTCTATTGGGAATAATATATTCTTTGGACAAAGAGAGGCAATAATTGGAGTCAGAATACCCGAGTTCAAATTCTGGTTGTTGCTTAGTGTCAATCTGTACCATGTTGTGCCAGTTGGGAGATGGTATGGCCTAGTGCAAAGAACACTGGCTCTGGGGTCCAAGGTTCCAGGTTCTCATCTTCCTTTTGATGTCTATTAGTTATATGACAGTTTTTTAGTCTATGAAGTAAGAGGTTATAATATGGAAATCTTCCTGAAATGTCAAAGCCATATATTGATAGACTAGACAGAGATTCTCAGGCTGGTGCCCATGACCTCTTTCTCCTTTTTTGTACTTTGATATCTATATTTCAATATTTCCTTTGTAATCCTACATGTTTAAATACACATTTAAAATCATTATTCTATGAAGGTGTCCATAGACATAACGGGACTTCCAAATAAGTTCAATGACACAAAAATCTAAGAACTCTTGAACTACAACAATAACAACAGCAAAAAACTATAAAGAAATAATAACAATTCAATTTATCCTTCCATTTTTGACTTTTTTTCCTCTCAAACCCTCTAAAATAAGAAGTCTGAATTAAATGATGGTCTCAGATACCTTACAGCTTAAAATCAACGAATAAAGGAATATCTGCTTTTCGTTAGCTTCTTTTATTTTTATTTAGGCCTAGGACCTTTATGAAGGGTGAGTACTTATTTTCATGATTCTCAACATCAGGGCTTTCAATGAGAAAAAAAGCATAATGTTTACAGGTGCAGAGAATATACTTGTGAAGGATGCCAGAAAATAAACAAAACAAAACAAAAGGGTGCGTAAGGAATCTCAGTGAGCACTGAGAACTCCTGGCAAATTGAGTTGGAATAGAAGACAGTACTGGAAAAGAAAGCATTTTTGAAGACTAAGCTTAACTTTTCTACCTAATATTCACATATTTACAATCTGCTCAATTCTACGTCTGTCTTATATTCTCAGAAGGGAAGTTGATGTTCAAAGTGAACTGTGGGCAGGAGGACACAGTAAGGAATAGAGCACAGATGTGCCATTGCTTTTGAAAATGAGAAAGAGGATGTGGGTGGTGCCTTGGGGGAATCTCTTACCAAAAATATTGAACTTCATGGAGACAAAAAAGCCTTTATCATTCTGGCTTTTTTGTTTTAACTTTAAGAATGGGACATGAAGTGGAACTTCAGCTTGTGTAATGACTAAAGGAAAGAATATACAACTTCATAGATAAAATTTCTTATTTTGCTAGACCTGTTTCTTTCCTCACTTGGGTATAAATGTCCTTTATTTATTTGGTTGATTATAGCACTGGATCACCAGGCCCCAGCTAGAATCAAGAGCTGAACCAAGTTTCTTGAGGTGACAAAGACTAGAACGTTCATGATGTTTCTTCCAGTCTCCTAAAGTAACAGAAGCAAAAGGGTACCTATTTTTTTTTACTGTGATAGTAGAGATGGTTGAATGATTTTTTTTAGTTCTGTTTGACTTTTGTGACCCCATTTGGATTTTTCTTGGGAAGAGACTGGAGTGGTTTGCCATTTCCTTCTCCAGTTCATTTTGCATATGAGGAAACTGAGGCAAAAAGAGTTAAATGACTTGTCCAGGGTCACACAGCTAATAAGTATTTGAGGCCAAATTTGAACTCAGAAAGATGGGTCTTCCTGATTCTAGGCCCAGTAATCTATTCACTGCACCACTTAATTACCCCATGACAGGATAGATTCCTGAGGAACTATAAAATGAACAGAATGATGGGCTTGTAATGAAGAAGATCTGAGATCAAATCCTACCTCTCCAAAATTGTGTGACCATGGGCAAGTCCTGTAACCTCCCTCATCTTCCATTTCCTCACCTGTAAAATAAGGGGATTGGACTTGATGGTCTCTAAGCTCATTTCCAGTTCTAAATCAATGATCTTATGAATACTTTACACCCTAAATGCCTGCCATCATCCTATCATCTCTGCCGCACAGTTGCTTGAAGACCAATAACATACTGATGAGTTATCCTTACCACTCCAGCTCATATATCCTGGCACTCCATCAGGAAAGGTAAACTCCAGAGGAGGGTGATGAACTGTACTTATGATTTATTAATACTTCCAAACCTATGATGTTTACCTTTATATTTCATTAGAGGAAGTAAGGAGGTAAAGCCCTAGTTAGTCAATTCAGCTAACTTTTAACATCTATGCTTAAACAATGACAAAAACAAAGTTAGGTAGAAAATTCAGTAGAATATATTGGTTTTGACATCAGAATGTTTCTTGTCTATGTTTACATTTTTTTAAAAACATGACAAAGAGAGCTGACTAGTGAATCAAAAAGATCTGCGTTCAAGTTTGATCTCTGAAACATAATGGCTACGTGACTCTGGACAAGTCACTTAACTTCTCTATGTCCTCATGATAAGTTACAGAAAAGTTTGTTGTTTGCATTGCTAATAGGAGTTCCCTCATGGAGAATTCCCTACATCAACAACCTCAAAATTCCAGTCCCCTTCTCCAAAAAAAGGGAAAAATAATCATAATCCTCATCTGATCATAAGTTCAGAGACTATCTAATCCATAGGTTCTTAATTAGGATTAAAGGATTTCTAAGGGTCTATGGCTAAATTTTAGAGAGTCAGTGAATTTGGATGGGTGAAAAATCATCTTTGTTTTCATGACTCTTTAGCTTAAATTTAATATTTCTCTCAATTATTTAAAGATATTTTGAGAAGAGGCCCATAAGCTTTACCTGATTGTAAAAGAGGTCCATGACATAAAAAAGATTAAAAATAGATAAGCTAGTCCAACCTTTGTACAGGTGATGTTACATGGTCCCAGTGATGTTATGACTTGCCCAAGATCACACATCAGAAATGGCATTTGAATTCAAATTCTCTGATGTTAGATTCAGTGCTGTTTCCAGTGGACCTTTCTGACTCCTTTCTTAATCATACATTTGGTTGAAGATTGCTATGTAATTTAGAGCTCACTGAAATCAGAAATTATAGTACCTAATTGCAATCATAGTCACATCTACCCCTTGCTGTATTAAAAGTTAAGGAATTTTTGGATATATTAAGAGTCACACATCAATTTAATGTCAAAACTTCAAATTTAAGTCTGAAACTTCTCTCTTCCTTAAAATGCACTATATGTAGTGTGAAATGAAAGTATCTCAAAGTAGATAAAATGTAAATCTAGGCAAGGGTCCAGATACCCAAAGACCATTATTTCTTGGAGAAGTAAGGGAAGATGAACAACTGTTTGGATATAGCAGCATTATCTTAGAGCCAGCAAAGTGTCTCATGTTTACCAAATAAAAGCAATGAAAAAATATTTTAAAGTCTTCATTTGAAAAGAGGAGAGCAAAAGGTTATTTTTTTTCAAAAATAACAAAATTAAAAGAATATAGATCAGTTAATGCTATCTTCTGATTGGTTTCTGTAGTGGTCTCTAAGAGGCAAGAAAAGACATATTGCAAATAGAACATCATTTCCATGGTAACATGTGGTTCAACTTTTTTCAAAGTACAAATTACATATGCTCTCTCTGTCTATGCACACACACACACACACACACACACACACGTGTGTGCATATTATATGGATAATATTATATATTTTTTCTTCCCCTCTCCCCCACTGGTAGGAGAAAAGAAAAACTTACAATAACCTGGAGATTTGGAGCATTCTAATAAAGAGCCTAGTTGCATTAGCTGATTTTACTCAAAAATATTTGAAAAATATACCAGTTAGAAAGTATTGAGCCTAAAGCATTTAAGTCAATATATTTTTTCTGTAATATTCCCTTTAATATTCTATGCATTGGAAAGGGTACATAGACAATCAAACTGTATTTATACTCCCAAATAGAAAACAAATGACAAGAAGGAAGATCAAAAGATAAGACTTTGAACTCCACAAAACAGCAGAACAGACTTATTGCTTCTGCAACTTAAACATTTCCTCTTGAGAATAACAGAGACTTGTCACAAAAAAAGATACTGAAAATAAGCTTAGGGAAAGTGAATTTGCTTACTATGCTGTGTATAGTTTCAAATTTCCTGTAGTTGTTGATGACAGCTATAGCGACACTTAGGGACTTGGGGGCATGGAGCTAATGACACCTGTGGTGATCAACAGAGCGACCTTCCAGAAAGCAGGAGAGAAATCAACTGCAACCTATAATCTACTCTACTCTGTGAATGACATCAAGCTGGTCAAAAGTCCTTGGGTGCCAAGAAATTGTGATAATTCATGTTTTCTGCAATGGCAGATGTGGTTTGTGCCATGACAGAGTATTTTTGTGTGCTTGAGAAGAATGAAAAAATCATTACATCATAATTACATCAATGTAGAAAATATCATTCTTAATTTACTGGCAAAATAAGCTATAAAATTGTAACAGAGAGAGATGTGTGTAAGAAATGTGGTTTCCATTCACCTAGCCTTGCTGACTACTTCCTATGTTCAGTAGTCTATGACGTGGTGGGAACACAATATGTTCCTGCATACTGCAGATAAAACTGGAATTACTTATATTTGAAATGTGATATAATTATGATAATTGGGGAAAGGCAAAACTCAAGATTAATTCAATCCATGATTTTACTGGTGTAAACTTGTCTATACCTAAGCTATGCTTTGTCTCTCTTCACCACTAATAATCTAAAACCTATGAAATCTGTTGTAATCAACTTTAGGGACAATGTATTTAATATAATACATTGCTAAGCTCATTTTGTTTTCATTTAGATAGCAGGCAGAAAATAAATGCCTGCTCCTTGATTGATTCATTAGCCTACTTCTCCCCCATGATCCATGATTTCCTGTAATTCAGGGGACTCTTCACTTTTTTTTTTCACTTTTTGTCTATACAGGCACAGCTGAGTTAAATAGGATTAAGAATGTCAGCATGTTCAATTTACTATAGATCATTAAGATGGTCCTGAGAATAGGGAGACTGACATTTTGGTGTTCTTGTTGGGATATTCAGATAGGGACCCAGTGACTTGAATGAACTAAAACGTTTGGTCCCATCTATATCTCCTGGCCACACATATTTAAACAGTTTTTTTTTTTAAACAAACTGATGTAGGGTTATTTACCATATGTTCACTGTAAATACATCTGACACCTTTTCTAATTTTCTCTGTGAAAAATGAGCTTTATAAAAATAGTATTTTTTATTACTTCACTTCCAATTCTACCTTCTACTTTACAGGCAAACCGGCTTAATTACTGTTCCCCACACATGACATCCCATTTCTTGTCTCCTTGCCAAGGCATAGATTATCCCTTATGCTTGGAAGGAATAACCTCACCTTTCACCTTTGCCTTATGAAGTTTATAACTTCATTCAAGGCTCAAATGCCACCTCCAACAAATGACTTTCTTAATTCTGGTAGTTGTTACTGTCTCTCTACACAAAAATTATTTTTATCAATCAACCAATAGGCATTTTTAAGGTCCAACTACATGCCTGATGCTTACTAGGCATTGGGGATATGCGGACCAAAATGAAAAAAAAAAATCTCTGCCTTGCAGGAGTTTACATTCTATTAAAGGGAGATAATATGTGCACATATAAGTTTATAGAAAATGTATAAAATAGATGAAAGTCAGTTTTATAGGGGATTTACAAAGTCTTCACGTACAAGGTTGTGCATAAGTTGAGAGTTCAAGTAAATTAGGGATTTTAAGATGTGAAGTTAGGGATGAAGTATACTTTCAAGTCATAGAAAACAGTCAGTACAAACATCTGGAAATAGGAGATGGAATGCCATATATGAGGAAGAATAATAATTCCAGTTTGGCTTGATTGAAATGTAGGTAAAGGGGAATAATGAGTAATAAATAGGTTAGGGCCAGGTTCTGAAGGATTTCTCTCCTCTCTCTCTCTCTCTCTCTCTCTCTCTCTGTGTGTGTGTGTGTGTGTGTGTGTGTGCCAAATAGAAATTTTATTTGATTCTAGAGATGTTAGGGAAACACAGGGTAGTGAAATGATCATGTCAGTGCTTTAAGAAAATCACTTTGACATAATGTACATGATGGGTTGGACAGGGGAAAAGCTTAAGGAAGGAAGACCAATTAGAAGACTACTTCAATAATCTAGACAATAGATGATAAGGGTCTGACTTAGGACTTGCTCTATAGTCCCCTTCTCCCATTGATGATTTCTTCTTAAACCTCCATTTTGGAGAAGCGGTTGGAAAAGCCATCCTTTATTCTCTAGACCTACCCTCTCCCCTCCAATATTGGTAACCCACTCCCACAAACTCATTTTTTGCACATTTTTGCACAATTTTGCAGCATTATAATTTAAGCTTCTTGAGAACAGAGTTTGCCCTTTTATTTGTATTCCAAGAATTTAGCACAATGCCTGACATGGTACACACTCAATAAATGCTTATTGAATAACTGACTGGTTGCTATATTAGATAAGAGAAGGGAATGGATGAAAATGATGATTTGGAAATACAAAGGAAAATATTTGGTAAATGTTTGAAGATGTACCTTAAAGGTAAGGTTGGGAACCTGATCAAATATCTGTGTACATATTACTTCTTTCCTCTACCCCTCTCCAGTAGAATGTAAACTAATTGAAGGAACAGGTGATCAGTGGATTCTTTCTTTCTTTCTTTCTTTCTTTCTTTCTTTCTTCTTTCCTTCCTTCCTTCCTTCCTTCCTTCCTTCCTTCCTTCCTTCCTTCCTTCCTTCCTTCCTTCCCTTCCTCCCTCCCTCTTTCTTTCTTTCTCTCTCCCTTTCTTTCTTTCTTTCTTTTCTTTCTTTTCTTTCTTTCTTTCTTTCTTTCCTTCCTTACTGCTTTGTATAGAGTTCTATATGTAGTAGATGATTAATAAATTCTTGTTGTGTTGAATTGAATCTACTTATTTTACTACCACATCAGATGAGTTAGACAAATAAATAATTAGTAAGGTGTCATTCAATTGGATTCAATTTAACAAACCTTCATTAAGTCCTCACTGGAGAACGACATGTTTTTCACTAGGCACAGGGAACAATTTTTTTAAATCATCTATCTATTTTGTATAGCTGTAAAACTCTTAATTTCTCCTCCTAAAGAGTTACCTTTTATTGGAAAAAGAAATAGGAATGAAGGGAACAGTGTGATGTGAAGGGTTCAGAAAAACTAATTAATACATTGAAAAAAACCTGACATTATATGTTATAATTCATCCCTATGAATCCTTACTTCTGCAAAGGAGCATGGAGTAGGTTATTTTCTTATTTCTTTGGTTATTATAATTTGCAACATTCAGTTGTTTTGTGGTTATTGTTCTTTCCATTTAAATTGTTGTAGTCATTCTAAATGTTTTCCTGGCTCTTCTAACTTTACTTTGGATCAGTTCATAAAAGCTTCTCTGTGCGTATCTATTTTCATCATGTTTGTCATTCTTATAGCACAATGTTTTCCATTATGTTCATGTACCACAATTTGTTTATTCATTCCACAACCAGGTATCCCCTTTTTCTCATTCTTTGCTACTACAAACAGTATTACAATATTTATTTTTTGCGTATATGGAGTTCTCTTCATCCTTTTTGGATCAATTTCTCCTTTGGGACATGTATCCATAACAAAAGAATCTCTGGGTCAAAGAATATGGAAATTTTATTCACTTTATTTTCACAATTCGTAATCGTTTTCCAAAACTGTTAGGCTAACCATTTTCCTAGCCTCAAGTCTCTACCCAGTCCATTCCACTCTGTACACTATGGCCAGATTATTTAAGTCTTAACTCAAGGGCAATCCTCTCCAGGAAGCAATTCTTTGAGGCAAAAATAAGCCTTCTCTTCTCAGATCTTTCACAGTGCTTTGTATTTTCAAGTCAGCCTTATCACATTTTAATTTGTATTGCAGTTATTCATTCTCAATGATATTTTCTATCCAAACCAAGAAAAATAGTTGCAAAATAGTCTGGTTTCAGTATTTCCATTATAAAGACATCAAACTCTCTAGTAAATATTTATACCTCATTTTATTAAAATAATACATATCACACATTATATATAGTTCCTATTTGTTAGGAACCCTCCCAAAAATTGAATATGGGATTGTTTTGGCCCCAGATAGTGAATTTTCAGATGACAGAATATGTCTGAGAATAAGGAGAGTGGGGAAAAACAGAAGGGAAGAATGAGGAGCAATCATTGCCAGACCTCTAATTCCAGAAACTGTACTGAGGGCTGCTACAAAAAGGAGACAAGGAGGATGGGATACTGTCAATAAGGCTTTAGGTCTGGATTTTGAGTGATTTTTGAGCCCTTTGAAAGTGTGTCAGGCTAATGGAATTGTTACCAGTCATAGGCAAGATTGACAGAATTATTAATGATATGTTGTTACCTGAGATATAGGTATCATAACTGCCCTTACTGTGGGGAATTTGCCAGGCTTCTGGAGTCAAGGTATGGATTAATTTGACTGAAGCATGTTTTTAAATGACACCTAACAAAAGGGGGTGTCTTTGTTTTATATATATAATTAAAGTCTCAGGGCCACAGAAATAAACATGATGGGAAATGAAGTCTGATGGGTTGGGAGGGAATCTTTTGGATTGTTATCAAGAGAACAAGCACTTTAACATCCAGAAAGGGCACTGAGCTCTGGAGGGTAGGCTTGAGTTTTGATTTCAATTTCAAGAAGCAAAGCTATGATCATTAAATTTACTTGTGTTTGAATTTGGAGATGAGCAGTTCTATACTGGCACATTGACATTAACCATTGTGAAACAACTTCAGAAGATGCTGTGGTGGTACCAGAGGTTCAGAGATCAAGTAACAGGACTTTGTACCTCGAAAAACAGCAAAGGAGCCCACAATAACACTGACTATCAGAGCTATTCGAGAGATAGAAGTCTTGCAGGTTGTTTGAGAAAAGAATTCAAAGACTAGCAGATGAGCATTGTAGGCTGGTTCTCATATATGGTAATCCACTCTCTAGAGAAAATACCTCTGAAGGGGGTGACCAAAAGGAACTGACTTTATTTACAGTAGTTATTTCCATAAATCAACATATTAGTAAATTTCAACTACTTTTCCTATACCTTGTGCTTTTAGCTGCTTTCTATATGCATAGGATTAAATGGGTCAGAACTTTAACCTTCCATCCTGAATGCTTAAGATTCCTTCTCTATCTTCCAGCTCAGTTGATTGGGAGAAAAATCTTATTATTTTACTTCTATTACTAAATTTTTTTATGCTCCTAAATAGAAGATAGATTGATAATAGACAATAAAACATTTATTAAACACTTACTATGTGCCAGGTACTATGATAAGTACTGTGGATTACAAATACAAGCAAGCCAGTCCCTTACCCTTTAAGAGCTTACATTCTAATAGAAGACAACATCTAAAGGTAAGCTGGAAATTGAATGAGAGGTGAGAAGACCGACAGTTTCTTAAAAGAATTTTGAAGAGGGAATAAAGAATACATTAAAAATGCTCCAAATCAAATAATACTAAAAGAAATCTAAATTAAAACAACCCTGAGATTTTACTTTACACTATACAGATTGGCAAAAATGATAAAAAAAAATGACACTACTCAATGCTAGAGAGTTTGTAGAAGGATAAGTACACTTATACATTGTTAGTGGAGCTCTGAAATAGTAGCACCATTTTGGAAAGCAATTAGAATTGTGCAAATAAAATGACTAAAATGTCCATACCCTTTTAATCTGTTATTGAGCTTATACCTCAAGACAGCCTTCGGTAAGAAAAAAAGTCCCCATATACTACAATACATTTATTTTTAAAGAATAATTAATTGTGCTTTATTTATTTTAATTCATTAAAAAAAAATTGAGATCTAAATTTTCTCTTTCACTCCAGCCCCTTATCTACCCATTGAGAAGGCAAGCAGTATGATATCAATTATACATAAGAAATCATGTAAAACATATTTCCATATTAGCCATGTTGCAAAGAAAGACAGAGAGAGACACAGAGAGAGAGAGAGAGAGAGAGAGACAGACAGACAGACAGACAGACAGAGACAGAGAGAGATAGAGAGAGAGAGAAAGTAAATTAAAAAAGTGCTTCAATCTCTACTGACAGTTCATTGATTCTCTCTCTGGAGGTTGATTTCAGTTTTCATCTGCATTCCTTTAGTATATTCTTCAATCATTGTATTGATTAGAATAGCTAAGTTTTCCCAGGTGATTATTATTACATTATTGCTGTTGCTCTGTGCAGTGTTCTCCTGGTTTTGATCACTTAACTTTGCATCAGTTCATAAAAGGCTTCCCAGGTTTTTCTAAAACCATTCTACCTATCATTTCACATAGCATGTATTTCATCACAATCATATACCACAACTTGTTCAGCCATTCCCTAATTCACCAGCACCCACTTGATTTCTAATTCTTTGCCACTGCAAAAAGAGATGCTATAAATACTTTTTGTACAAATAGGTCCTTTCCTTTTCTATGATTTCTTTGCTATATATACATAGTAATGGTATTGCTGGGACAAAGAGTCTGCATAGTCCAACTGCTTATTGATATTCCATGAGATGATGCTGTTTATAACCTTTGGTCATCTATGCCTGTAGTGCTTCACAGCCTTTAATTTTTTAAACACATTTTATTTATTTCATTAAATATTTCCCAAATATATGTAATTTTTTAACAATTCTTTTAAAAATATTTTGAGCTCCAAATACCTCCTCCTTAACACCTCTTTCCCCTCCTTGAGAAGACATAAGAATAAATGGAGCCTTTCTTAAAATTATAGGTATTATCTATAAAAAACCAAGAGCAACCATTATCTGTAATAGGAATAAACTTGAAGTCTTCCCAATAAGATCAGAGGTGAATCAAGGATATCTATCATCAATACTGTTATTCAGTATTGTACTAGAAATGCTAGTTATAGCAAAAAAAAAAAAAGAAAGAAAGAAAGAAAGAAAAAGAAATAGAAGGAATAAAAATAGGCAGTGAGGAAATAAAGCTAACTTTCCCCCCCACACACACACATGATATGAGGGCATATTAAAGAACCTCAGATAAACGACTAGTATATTCTTTCCTATTCCCATTCAGTTTTCTCCAGAGGTCTGTCATGTCCAACTTTTTAGATTCTATTCATGTCTTTGACTCCTTTTCTATTTATTATTTGACTAGTTTATCCAATTCTGAGAGGTAAATTTGAGGTCCCCCACTAGTATAATTTTAATGTCTATTTCCTCCTGTAATTTAATTAACTTTTATGCATTTGGATTATATGACCTTTGGTGCATATATTTTAGTGTTAATATTACTTCACTACCTATGGTGACTTTTAGCAAGATGTAGTTTCCATGCTTAGCCCTACTTTTGCTTTTTCTGAGATCACGATTGCTACCCCTTCATTTACTTCAGGGAAGCATAATACATTCTGCTCCAGGCTTTTATTTTAACTGTATGTCTCTCTGTATCAAACATACCTCTGCTAAATAATATATTGTTGGATCTGGTTTTGAATTCAGGCTACTATCCATTTCCATCTTATGGGTAAGTTAATCCCATTCACATTCACAGCTATGATTACTAACTGCATTTCCCTCCATCCTATTTTCTTCTATTTATCCTCCTCTTTCTCTTTTTATCCTGCCTCTCCTCTAAAGTCTATTTTATTTTTGAATACTGACTTCTTTTATCTGTTCTCCATTGTATTACCTATTGTTTCCTTTATCCCATTCCCCTCCTACTTTCCTATTGGACAAGATAGATTTATATTACCAATTGAATACACATGCACATATTTCTATATTTGGCCAATTTATATGTGAGTGAGGTTCAAATACAGCCCACCCCACTCCCACCCTTTTACTCTCCACTGTAAAAGCTCTTCTTTGTGGTCCTTTTTTATGTGATATATTTTTTCCCATTCTTCCTCTTCCTTTCCCCTTCTCTCAGGGTGTCCCTCTTTCTCATCTATTCATTAAAAAATAAAATCATCCCCAAATAATTGGTTCACACTTGCACCTTCTTTCTATGTAGAATTGTTCTAATTGCCCTAATAATGATAAAATTCTTAGAAGTCACAGGCATCATCTTCCCATATAGAAAAGCAAAGAATTTAACCTTATTGAGTTCCTTATGATTTGTCTTTCATGTTTACCTTTTTATGCTTCACTTGAATCTAGTATTTGAAACTCTAATTTTCTATTCAGCTCTGGTCTTTTCATCAGGAATGCTTGAAAGTGCTCTATTTCATTAATTATCCACTTTTTCCCTTGAAGGATTATACTCAATTTTTTCTGAGTAGGATGTTTTTGTTTGTAATCCCAGATCTTTTGCCTTTCAGAATATCATTTTTCCAAATGCTCCATTTCTTTAATGCATTAGTTCTCTTTTGTGATTCTGACTGTGGCTCCACAGTGTTTGAATGTTTTCTTTCTTTTTTTTCTGGTTGCTTGAAGCATTTTCTTTGACCTGAAAGCTCTGGCATTTAGCTGGTAATATACCTAAGAGTTTTCATTTTGGGATCACTTTTAGGTGGTGATTGGTGAATTCTTTCGATTTATATTTTATTCTTTAGTTCAAGAATATCAAAGCAATTTTCCTTGATAATTTCTTGAAATATGATATCTAGGTTTGTTCTTTGATCTTGGCTTTCAGATAGTCTAATAGTTCTTAAATTATCTCTCCTGAATCTATTTTTTCTAGTCAGTTGTTTTCTTATTGAGATATTTCAACTTGTTTTTTTTTTTAGTCTTTTGAATTTATTCCTTTGTTTCTTCTCCAGGTTCACCTAGCAGATGAAGCAACTGAGGCAAACAGGTTTATGTCACAGGGTCATACAGCTAGTTAAGTGTCTGAGGCCTAACCTGAATTTAAGTCCTCCTGACTCCAGGGTTGATGTTCTATACATTGCACCACCTAGCTGCCCCTTGTTCTTTTACTTCTTGATGTCTCTGAGTCATTAGTTTCTGATTGTCCACTTCTAGTTTTTAAGGACTGATTTTCTTTAGCACACTTTTGTACCTCTTTTTTTTCCATTTGCCCAATTCTACTTTTTTTATCATCTGTGTTAATATTTTATTTTATTTTAACAGTAATTTATTTTTTCCCAGTTACATGTTAAGAAAATTTTTTGCATTCATTTAAAAAAATTTTTTAAATTTTTTTTTGGTCCTTGACATCTGCTTTGTATGATTTTATTTTATTTTTTTAATTAATTTTTTTGCTTTATCAGCAATCACTTCCCTAAGCTTTTCAGTTTTAAATTTTTCTCCCTTCCTCCCCATCTCCTTACTCAAGACGGCACACAATCTGATATAGGCTATACACATACATTCCTACTAAACATATTTTCACATTAGTGTTGCTGTAAGTAAGAATTAGAACCAATAGGAGGAACCACCAGAAAGAGGAAGAAAGAGGGGAAGAGAAGGGAGAGGGCTAATAAAAGGGAGGCAAGACTGAGGAAGGCAGTGTTCAAAAGCAAAACACTAGTGAGGAGGGAAAGGGAGAAAGGAGAAAGAAAAGCATGAACGGGTTGGGAAAAGGATGGAGAGAAAGACACAGATAATAATCATAACTGTGAATGTGAATGGGATGAACTCTACCATAAAACAGGAGCAGATAGCAGAATGGATTAAAAACTATAATCTAAAATATGTTGTTTTTAGCATTCAGTTTTATAAGATTTTGAGTTCCAATTTTTTTCTCCCTTCCTCTTTCCCATCCTCTCTTCTGAAAGTGGTAAGCAATTTGATATAGTTTATATATGTAGTATCAGGTAAAAATGTTTCCTTACTAGTCACCACCATGAAAGAAAAAAAATTATTTCATTTTATTTTTTTAGGTAGTTGGGGTTAAGTGACTTGCCCAGGGTCATACAGCTAGTAAATGTCAAGTATTTGGTTTAAGGCCAGATTTGAGCTCAGGTCCTCTTGACTTTAAGGCCAGTACTAGAAAAAACAGATTTTTAAAAAGTCATGAGAAAGAATAAAGTAAGTGAAAAACATGCGCTTCATTGTGCATTCAGAGTAAATCAATTCTTTATCTAGATATGGATACTATTTCCCTTAGTGAGTCCGTTGTACTTGTCCTGGTTTATTGTGTTGTTGAGAGGAGCTGTGTCACTCATAGCTGAATCACCACACAATGTTGCAATACTGTGTACATTAATTCATACAAGTCTTTCCAGGATTTTCTGAAATCTGCCTATTCATCATTTCTTGTTATAATACAATAGCAATGAATTACATTCATGTACCACAACTTCTTCATCCATTCTCCAATTGATGGACATCTCTTCAGTTTCCAATATTTTGCCACCACAAATAGGGCTGCTATAAATATTTTTGCACATGTAGTTCCTTTTCCTTTTTTTTTCTTTAATTTTTCATCAATTGGGGTTAAGTAACTTGCCCAGGGTCACACAGCTAGTAAGCGTCAAGTGTTTGGTCTGAGGCCAGATTTGAACTCAGGTCCTCCTGACTTCAGGGCTGGTGCTCTATCCACTATGCTACCTAGCTGCCCCCCTTTTCCTTTTTTTTTTTGTGGTCTCTTTGAGATAATGACGTAGTAGTTGTTTGATCAAAGAGTATGCATGGTTTGATTGCTCTTGGGCATAGTTCCGAATTGCTCTCCAGAAGGGTTGGATCATTTAACAACTCCACCAACAGTGCATTAGTGTTCCAATTTTCCTGTATACTCTCCAATATTTATCATTTTCCAGTTTTGTCATGTTAGCCAATTTCATAGGTACGAAAGTACCTCAGAGCTGTTTTAATTTACATTTCTCTATCAACAGTAATTTAGAGCATTTTTTTTTGCCTATAGATAGCTTTAATTTCTTCATCTGAAAACTGCTCATTTATATCCTTTGACCATTTATCAGTTGGGGAATGGCTTGGATTCTTATAAATTTGATCCAGTTCTCTATATATTTTAGAAATGAGGCCTTTATCAGAGACATTGGTTGTAAAAAATGTTTCCTAGTTTTCTGCTTCCCTTCTAATCTTGGTTGCATTGACTTTGTGCAAACTCTTTCAAATTTAATGTAATCAAAGTTATCCATTTTGCATTTCATAATGTTCTCTGTCTTCTGTTTTGTCATGCATTCTTCCCTTCTCCATTCATCCGACAAGCGAACTACTCCTTTCTCTCCTAATTTGCTTAGGTATCACTTTTCATGTCTAAATCATGTACCCATTTTGACCTTATCTTGGTATATTGTGTAAGATGTTGGTCTATGCCTACTTTCTGCCATACAATTTTCCAGTTTTCCCAGCAATTTTTGTCAAATAGTGAGTTTTTATCCCAGTACCTGGGGTCTTTGGGTATCAATAGTAGATTACTATAGTCATTGACTACTGTGTCATTTATCTAACCTATTCTACTTATCCACCACTCTATTTCTTAGCCAGTACCAAATAGTTGTGATTATTGCTGCTTTATAACATAGTTTTACATCTGGTACAGCTAGGCCCCCTTCCTTTGCATTTTTTTTTCATTGATTCCCTCTATATTCTTGACCTTTTGTTCTTCCAGATGTATTTTGTTATTATGTTTTCCTGTTCTATAGAATATTTTTTCCTAGTTTTATTGGTAGGGCACTGAGTAAGTAAAATAATTTAGATTGACTTATAATTTTTATTATGTTAGCTTGGCCTAGACATGAGTAACTGATATTTTTTTCCAAGTATTTAGATCTGACTTTATTTGTGTTAAAAGTATTTTGTGATTCTATTCATATAGTTCCTGGGTTTGTCTTGGCAAGTAGACTTCCAAATATTTTACATTGTCTACAGTTATTTTAAATTGAATTTTACTTTATATCTCTTGCTGCTGAATGTTTTGGGTAATATATAGAGATGCTTATGATTTATGTGGTTTTATTTTATATCCTCCAACTTTGATAAAGCTGTTCATTTATTTCAAGTAGTTTTTTATTTGATTTTTTAGGATTCTTTAAGTACAACATCATATCTGCAAAGAATGATATTTTTGTTTCCTCTTTGCCTACTCCCCTTTCAATTTATTTTTCTTCTCTTATTGCTAACACTAACATTTCTAGTACAATATTAAAAAATAGTGGTGATAATGGACATCGTTGTTTCATCTCCAATCTTACTGGGAATGCTTCTAGTTTATCCCCATTAGATATAATACTTGCTGGTGGTTTTAGATAGCTACTACTTATGATTTTAAGGAAAACTACATATATTCCTATGCTTTCTAGTGTTTTTCATAGCACTGGGTGCTGTACTTTTCTCAAAAGCTTTTTCTCTATCTATTGAGATAATCAAATGATTTCTGTTAATTTTGTTATTGATATGGTCAATTATGCTAAAAGTTTTCCTAATATCAAGCAAGCCCTGAAATCCTGGTATAAATCCCACCCTGTTCATAGTATATTATCCTCGTGATAAGTTGCTATAATCTCTTTGCTAAAATTTAATTATTTTTTTCATTCATATTCATTAGGGAAATGGTCTATATTTTCTTTCTCTGCTTTGGCTTTTCCTTATTTAGGTATCAGCACCATATCTGTGTCATAAAAGGAATTTGGCACTGTTCTACTTTGCCCATTTAAAAAAAATAGTTTACATGTATCAGAATTAATTGTTCTTAAATGACTGGTAGAATTCACTTGTAAATCCATCTGACCCTGAAGATTTTTCTTGGGGAGTTCATTGATGACTTGTTCAATTTCTTTTACTAAAATGGGGTTAATTATTTTATTTCATCTACTTTTAATCCAAGCAACTTATGTTTTGTAAATATTCATCCATTTCACTTAGATTGTCAGGTTTATTGGCATACATTTGAGCAAATATATCTCCTAATTGTTGCTTTAATTTCCTCTTCATTCATGGTGAATTCACCCTTTTCAGTTTCGATACTGGTAATTTGTTATTTTTTCCCTTTTTCAATAAAATTAACCAAAATTTATGTATTTTATTGTTTTTTCATAAAAACCAACTCTCACTTTTACTTATTAGTTCAATAGTTTTCTTACTTACAATTTTATTAATCTCACCTTTGGTTTTCAGAATTTCTAATTTGGTGTTCAATTGGAGATTTTTAATTTGTTCTTTTTCTAGCTTTTTTAGTTACATGCCCAATTCATTGATCTCCTCCTTCTCTATTTTATTCTTGTAAGCATTGAGAGATATGAAATTTCCACTAAGAACTGCTTTGGCTGCATCCCATAAGTTTTGGTATGTTGTCTCTTTATTGTTATTGTCTTGGATGAAGTTATTGATTGTTTCTGTGATTTGTTGTTTGACCCATTTATTCTTTAGGATTAGATTATTTATTTTGCAACTAACTTTTATTCTAAGTTTCCATGGCCCTTTATTGTATCTAATTTTTATTGCATCATGATTTGAAAATGATGCATTTAATATTTTTTTCCCTTTCTGCCTTGGACAGAGAGGTATTTATGCCTTAATACATGGTCAATTTTTGTGTAGGTGCCAAGTACTGCTGAGAAAAAGGTATATTCCTTTCTATCCCCATTCAATTTTCTCCAGAGGTCTATCATATCTAGCTTTTCTAAAATTCTATTCATCTCTTTACCTTCTTTCTTGTTTAATTTATGGCTAGATGTATCTAGTTCTGAGAGGGGGAGATTGAAGTACCCTACTAGTAGAGTTTTGCTGTCAATTTCTTCCTGTAACTCACTTAACATTTCTTTTAAGAATTTGGATGTTATACCACTTGGTGCATATATATGTTTAGTAATGATATTACTTTATTGTCTATAGTACCTTTTAGCACGATGTAATTTCCTTCCTTATCTCTTTTAATTAGATCTATTTTTGCTTTTGCTTTGTTTGAGATCAGGATTGATATCCCTGCTCTTTTTTTTTTTACTTCAAATGAAGCACAATATATTTTGCTTCAGTCTTTTAGCTTTACTGTGTGTCTCTCTGCTTCAAATGTGTTTCCTGTAAGCAATATATTGTAGGATTCTGTTTTTTAATCCACTCTGCTATCCACTTCTGCCTTATTGGAGAATTCACCCCATTCACACCCACAGTTATGATCACTGTGTATTCCACCCCCTCATCTTATTTTAGCTCTGTTTGTACTTTTCTCTCTTTCTCCTTTCACCCTGTCCCTCCTCTACAGTGTTTTGCTTCTGACCACAGCCTCCCCCAATCAGCCTTCCCTTTATCATCCCCCCTTTTTTTTTTGTTTTCCCCTTTCCTTCCTAATTCCCTATAGGGTAAGAGAGATTTCTTTACCCAAATTCATGTATATGTTATTTCTTCTTTAAGACAAATCCAATGAGAGTAAGGTTCAAACAATACTTGCTTCCCTTTTCTTTCTGTGTACTGTAATAGGTCTTTCATTCCTCTTCATGTGGTATAACTTCTTGAAAAATGCTGTCCAGGATCCTTTTTAAATCATGACTTTCAGTTAGTCCAATAATTCTTAAATCATCTCTCCTGAATTTATTTCCCAGGTCAGTCATTTTTCCAATGAGGTACTTTACATTTTCTTCTATTTTTTTTCATTCTTTTGATTTTGACTGATTCTTGATGTCTCATAGAGTCATTAACTTTTATTTGCCCAATTCTAATTTTTAAGGAATTATTTTTCTTTGATTATGTTTTGTGCCTCCTTTTTCATTTAGCCAATTCTACTTTTTTATTAATTTTTTTGATTTATCAACAATCTCTTCCATAAGCTTTTGAGTTTTAAATTTTTCTTCCCCTGCCTCCCCAAGATAGCATGCAATCTGATATAGGCTATACTTATAAATCTAATAGGTAAACTATTCCTTGCTCTCCCAGTTTGTTACAGTATCAGCCTTTATGTTTAAATCATGAACCCATTTTGACTTTATTTTGGTATATGGTGTGAGATTTTGGTCTATGCCTGGTTTCTGCCATGCTCTTTTCCAGTTTTCCCAGCAGTTTTTATCAAATAGTGAGTTTTTATCCCAGAAGCTGGGGTCTTTGGGTTCATCAAATAGTAGATTACTATAATCACCGACTACTGTGTCTTGCATACTTAACCTATTCCAATGATCCACCATTGTATTTCTTAGCCAGTACCAAGCAGTTTAGATGATTGCTGCTTTATAATGCAATTTAAGATGTGGAATGGGTATGCCACATCCCCCTTCATTTCTTTTAGTTAGTTCTCTTGATATTCTGAACCTTTTGTTATTCTTAATGAATTTTGTTATTATTTTTGTAACTTTATAAAATAAATTTTGGTAGTATAAAATAAATTTTGGTAGCACTAAATAAGTAAATTAGCTTAGGTAGGCCAATTCTACTTTGAAAGAATTGATTTCTTCTTTTTTTCCCCATTTGACCAATTTTATTTTTTGAGGAGTTATTTTCTTTGGTCAACCATTTTTGCTTCCTTTTCCAAGCTGTTGACTTTTTCTATACTTCTCTAGGTCCTTGGGTGTGACCTTTTGACTCAGTCTAGGTTTTACAGAACAAATCCTTTTATTAAGGGGATTTGTTTTATGAAGTTTGGACTCAGTCAAAGGCCCACACTTGAGGACCTAGAGGGCCAAATGTGGCCTTGAGCCCACAGATTCCCCACCCCTGCTTTAGGCATATAAAGGCAAAAAGCCAAAAGTCTCTGCCTTCAGCAAGCTTATGTTCTTTTTTTAAAAAATAATTTGTTTATTTTTAGTTTTCAATATTCATTTCCATTAGCTTTTTGAGTTTTTAATTTTCTCTGCCTCCCTTCCTTCTCCCCTCCCCAAGAGAGCATGCAATCTGATATAGGCTCTACTTATACATGCTTATTAAACATATTTTCATATTAGTCATGTTGTAAAGAAGAAATAGAACAAATGGGAAGAACCATTTTCCCTTCTACCTCTCTTTCTTGATTTCATATACTTTTTGAGCTTTTCCAAGAGCACTTACTGGGCTTGAGACCAATTCATATTTTCCATTGAGACTTCACATGTAGACATTCTGACAATATTTTCCTCTTCTGAGTTTGCATTTTGATATTCCCTGTCCTCATAGTAGCTTTCTATTGTCCTGACTCTTTTTTGTTTTGTTTTGTTTTTCTCATTTTTTCAAAAAGTTGAGCTCTGCTCCTGTGGTACAGGGGGCACTGTCCCTAGCTTTTTGCACTGCGGCCTCTGGGGCTGGAAGTTTGCCCACTGCATTAGGTGGCCTGGCCTAGTCAAACCTGTTGTGCCCTGGATTAAAGGGCTCACAGTTTGCCTGCTGCATTGGGGCTAGAGGCTTCGCAGCTGGCCTGCTGTACCACTGGCCTGCTAATCCAGGACTGTGGTGTCTCAGTTGATGATCTGGCTTGTCTGCACTTTGTCTGCCCTGACTCCCCTTTTATCTAAGTGAAACAGCTTTCTTGATACACTATTTTAAAGTTGTTTGAAGGGGAATGTTGGGATAACTCGGCTGAGAGCTTTCTCTACTCTACCATCTTGACTCTGCCTCCCTCAAATCCTCACTTCCTTATATTTATAGCAGCACTTTTTGTGATAGCTAAGAAGTGGAAACAAAGTAGATGCCCATCATTTGGGGAATGACTAAGCAAATTGTGGTACATGAATGTAATGGAATTTTATTGTGTTGTAAGAAGTGATGTGTATAATGAATACAGAGAAGCATGAAAAGATCTGTTCGAACTGATGTGCTTAAAGTGAGCAGAGCCAAGAATACAATATACACAGTGACTTCACTAATGTAAATGGAAAGAACAACTGCATAGTTTAAAAGTAAATAATAAATTATAAAGGTCAAGTAACGCTTGAATGAAGAGAGTTGAGAAAACATCCTCAATCTACCTTTCGTGGAAGTGGGAGGTCCACAAGTATTACACACTGCATATGTTTTCAGACTTTTTGAATGTATTGATCAATTGTACTGACATTTTTTCCTCTCTAAAAAAACACCATTTGTCATATGAGATGGCTCTGTAGGAGAGGAACAGAAAGGGATGCCTGGGATAATGAAAGTGATGTAATAAACAAAAAAAAATAAAATATATATATATTCTTTTATATGAGGCAATTGGAGTTAAGCACCTTGCCCAGAGTCACACAGTTAGTGAATGTTATGTGTCTGGGGCCAGATTTAAACTCAGGTCCTCCTGAGTCCAGGGTCAGTGCTCTATCCACTGCACCACCTAGCTCCTCCAAAAACATTTTTTAAAGTAATGCATAGTTAGATAACCTCAGGAAATGACTATACAAGCTTAGGACTTCATCAGAAAATCAAGTCCTAGGTTGAAGGTACAACAACCGGGTGAAATACTAACTGCATTCTACCATTCAGACTAATGACTTATTATTTCACTGAATTCAGGTGACTTAAAACATAAGTATTTCAGTCAAACTTAGTCCTTCAAAGCAAGTAGATACAATGTAGGTGGGGGTCAAGGTAAGGCCATGTATGAATTGGACACTCCTCTCTGGGGACAGGTTAAAATTTGACAGGAAAAAAGAGATTAAATGTCTTTATCATTCACTTTCATTTTCCACCCAAACCTCCAGAGTGCCTGAAAGCAATCCTTGCAGGAACGTAAGTATTTTGGAGTTACATACTAAATATGTCCAGCATGGTAATTCCTTCTACCGTTTCAATTTACAAACTGTCTGAAACTTTGGACTCATAAGTCCTAAAGAGTTGCTTGAGACATACTTAAGTTGTGATGTTCCGCAGTGTAACAGCTAGTCAATGTAAAAGATGGCATATTTGTGACTCCGAGTCGCCTTTAATTTTGCATGTCATGCTACCAACATAAGTGTTAAATGTAGATGGGGATTGTATGGATGTAGTACTACTTTACTACCCCTTAAGACCATGGACAAATAACTAATGATATGAGAGTCTTAGTTCTTCAGATAAAAATATGAAGGTTGGGCTGTAAGTCTATAATGCTGTATTTTTTCGGTATGCATCAATTTTTTATTCTCTTGAATCTTGGCAACCTGCTTTTCTCTCCTTTTTGACAAACTATACAGAACAGTATATTTACATTAACCTTTCTTTACCTTCAACTTCCTTTGTGGAAGTCATTTTGATTTATAATAACACCAGTGGTGTATATCAGTATTTGATTCTTCAAGCTAAGGAAAACAGCAATAGCAAACTTTTGATTTTCTGTTCCAGACCAAAATGTACTTATTCCTTTAGATAAGCACACTTTATACCAGGGTGATAATGATGAAAATGATGAAGATAATTTCATAAGCAATTTCGTATTCTAAACTCTCACTGTCCTTGGCCTCTACCCTTCAAGGGAATCAAACTTTTTAAGCATGAAGTGATTTCTAGACTATTTTGGTCTGAGTGTCATTAATTTACATTACTGTAACTTTAGAAAACAGTACTGTGAATTCTTTTTTTTTTTTTTGGGAGTAGAGGAGATGTATTTCCCATTTCTAAACATCAACATCTCATTCAAAAGGGTTAGGTTAGAGTTTGCTCAGTTATGCACCATATCTTCACATTTTTGTGCTTCCTTCTAGTTTGGTATTGGTTTTGATCTTTGCTCTAATAAATTGGCAATCTGATAGTATAAAATTATCTTATTTAGAAATGATTCTCATATAACTAACAAATAGATTTTTGTCCATTAAAAGAAAATCTACTCAAAATATTTTTTGGTGGTCACCATTTCTACTTCACTCAAGTTGTTTCTGAAAATATCCACGATATAATGAGGCTTCTTCTTTATATAATCTATGGCAGTGATATTTTTAATTTCTTACGTCTGAATCATATTTTCCAGCACCTTTTTCACCACCTTCCCCACCATATTTGAAGGGAAGCCACCTATTAAGTAATGGAATATGGATTGTACTTATGATTTTGTTGGCACAGATAGTTCCTAGATGTGAGAACTCCCTATATCAATTCAAATCAATACTTTCGCTGCAACTTATCAATACTTGTTAGGGCACTTAAAGCATAAGTGAGACATTTGGGGTTATACAGCTAGTATATAAACTATTGACTATGTTCTTAGTATATGTTATTAAATTTGATGTTTGCATTCTTTGAATAACACAATACTCATAAATAACACACCAAGTAGTGGTGGCATTTTTAACGAATGCTTTTTGAGCTTCTATAACCTTTATTGCTTGTCTTTTGTGATTTTATAATCAGGGCTTAACACAGTGTTTTGAATAGAGTAGGCATTTTATAAATGTCTGTTGAATAAATTCTGCTGAATTAAGATTTAAAGAGGAGGGTGAGACTACATGAAAACCTCAAAGGACAAAAGAAGTTTCTTTTCGTTAAGTGGAAAAATAACCTATGTCTCTTTGATTTCCTGTGTTGAAACAGTGCCTTTCATTTTCTAGAATGCATAGTACTCTCAGTGGCATACACATGCCATAGCTTCCAGCTTTGATTGGTTTGGAGCTTTGGATCTGGTAGATTGTTAGTAAATTTTTAGTGCAAAGCATAGAGTTTATCTCTAACACAACACTCAAAGCCCATTTGTAAAAAAATTCTCTCCATTGGTGGAAATTGCTTACTCAAATCTTTGCTATGTGATAAATGCAGTTGGTGAGAGCTTTGGAGAGGGCCTGGTATACTGGCTTCAAGCTTTAAGAATAGAGAAATACAGGGGCAGGTAGGTGGTGCAACAGATAGAGCACTGGCCCTGGAGACAGCAGGACCTGAGTTCAAATCCGACCTCAGACACATAATGAGTCCTAGCTGTGTGACTCTGGGCAAGTCACTTAACCCTAATTTCCTTACTAAGATAAAAAAAAAAATAGAGACATATCATTCCTGACTCTCTTGAGATCCTTGATGGGAGAAGAAAGACCTGAGAAGAAATTGCCACACAGATGACCCAGCACTGCAGTCATGTCTCTTATCACTAGGTTGCTTCACTACAGACTCTGGGGCCCTTTGGGTGAGAGCTGCAATTCTCTCCCTTTGTTGAGCTGTCTTACTGACAATGAGAGAGCTCGTTTAATCTGCATATTGTCTGGTATACATTCTCAACTGCATAATTTCTCTGATTTCTTATGACTATTTGGTGGGATTAAGTGGTTTATTTACTATTTGCCATGGGTACTCATTGTAGAATTGACATTTTTCATCCAATTCTATCTTTAGACTCACATGGAAACAAAGGGTTGGGTTGGCATTGTAAAGGGGCACTTTCAAGTATGAAGAGATGCTCTTCTACCTCTCTGGGCCCCCTAAACCCTGAACTCTTATGGCTATATTTTTAGGAAAGTGATCATTGGGACTAATGAGATGGGCAAAGATTGATGAGAGTTTGTGTTTCGGTAAAATTTAAACTACTAGATCCTTTCTGGGTAAAGTACTTCTTCTTGCTGTCCACTAGGACATTTAGCTCAAAATTACCAGCTTCTCAGTTGAACTGCGGGTTCTTCACTATGGCCCTATTTATCCTCTTACTTTGTCAGGGGAAAGTGGGACAGACCCATCCCTGTTAGCCAAGTGCAGCTATTACTTATATTGTTTACCTCCTGATTCTAGCCCCTTTACGCATGTGACTGATGAATGAAAAATCAAGAGATTGCCTACATCCTTGTTTGAATGATTAATGATGCTGCAGAAAGAGATTTGGGGAGAGCTTTTGACCCTTTAAAAAGGTTAGAGACATTTTTCCTCTTCTAGTTCAAGCTGAAGAACAAGGGGAGAGGGAGATATGTATCCTGCTAAGATTTTCCGTAAACAAAGAAATGTACCATAATCACTTCTGCTAGAAAAGAGATACTTAACATGGGGTCTAAGTACCCCTAAAAGCTCTGCCAATGTATTTCTTTTTTAATTTTTAAAATAATTTTGTTAATATATTTTGATTTATCAATAATCACTTCCATATGCTTTTGAGTTTAAAATTTTTCTTCCCCTTACTCCCCATCATCCTCCCCAAGACAGTGCACAATCTGATATAGGCTATACATTTACATTCCTATTAAACATATTTTCACATTACTGATGTTGCAAGTAAAAATTAAAACCAATAGGAGGAACCATCAGAAAGAGGAAACAAAACTCAACAGAAGAGAAAAAAATAGCCATTCAACTTTCATAGTTCTTTCTTTGAACGTGGATAGCATTTTCCATCACGAGGCCTCAGGAGATGTCTTAGATCCTTGTATTGCTGGGAAGGGTTAAGTTTATCAATATTAGTCATTGCACAACATGGCTGTTATTGTGTACAACATTCTCTTGCTTCTGCTCACTTCACTCAGCATCAGACCATACAACTCTTTCCAGGTTTTCCTGAAGTCAACCTGTTCATCATTTCTTACAGCACAATAGTATTCCATTACATTCCTATACCACAACTTGCTTAGCCATTCCCCAGTTGATGGGCATCCTCTCAATTTCCAATTCTTTGCAACCACAAAAAGAGCTGTGATGATTATTTTTGTAAATGTGCGTCTTTTTCCCATATGTACGATCTCTGCCAATATATTTCTTGGGGTTTGTGAACTTGGGAAAATGTATACCTTTATTTCAATAAATTAGTTTCCATAAAAATACCACATATTTTATTTTATGCATTGAAAACATTTTGGGAAGATGTTTAGCCTCTCTGTCTCTATTTCTGTCTCTCTCCCTCCCTTTCTCTCTCCTCTCTCTCTTTCTCTCTCTCTCTCTCTCTCTCTCTCTCACACACACACACACACACACACACACTACCACAAACAAGTAAACAAATAAATAACATTAAGAAGCCCTTGTTTTACCCATAAATAGGATAGAATATAATAATATAAATGATTGATAGCCCTTAGATCTAACATAAATCAGTCCTTGAGGCAAACAATCTAGAAAGGATAAACCTTATATGAGGTGGCATCTTCTGTGCTCCTATTCACATGTGAGGTGTCATGGTGATGTTGAACTCTTATCACTCTCCTCCCAAACCCTGGTGACCACAAAAAAAATCCTGCTCACATATGTATCTAATTACATGAATTTGCTACTACTTATTTCCCTACTAGGCTATACATTTAATGAAGACAGAGATTATATATTATTTAAACTTTATATCTCCCTTAGTGAGAGATATTATAACAGTAGACAGAGATGAGTTTGAATCAGGAAGATTAAAAAAGTCCTGCCTCTGGCATATATTAGTTGTGTGACCCTGGATGAGTGATAATCTCTTTCAGTGATCCAGATAATAATCCAAGACTATAAGTTGTAGAGCAGGTGTTGACTTGAATTGTTAGAGAGAATTTTCTCATCAGGAATTCCCTATATCAATGAAATGAAAGGTTTTGTCCAGAAACAAACATCAAAAAAGTAAACAACAACAACAACAACAAAATCATACTCCCAACATCTAATATAGAGCTCTTCATATTGTAAGGGCATAATACATTTTTAATTTATTTATTAATTAGTAGAGAAAGGAAAATCCTGAATGTGTGGCCCATTTGGTGATCAAAATCTTTATGCAATGTGTAAGCAGTAGTGTGACATGGTTCAAGGAACAAGCAGGGAAAGCATGATTTGAGCTATTGTGTCAAGGATATCATGGAGCGGGTGAAAACTAGAGGTCCAAGGATACATACATACACATATATGTGTGTGTGTATGCATACATGTATATATATACATATATATATATATACACACACACACACACACACACACTCACACGCACACATACATACATCCACACATACGTATATATGGTAGGCCTTGAATGAGGTAACCAGCTCAATGGATTAATTGTTCAGTGAGATACAGTTGAATTGATATGCTGTTTTTGAGGAAGCAATTAGTTAACAACTAGCAATATGTAGGATAGAAATGCCTGAATCTGAGCCATATTTGCAAATCAAAGGAATGAAGCAAATCTGCATAGTAAGTCCAATTTTACCATCTCGTTGTTTGAAACACATGGAATCTGGAAGTTCTGTTGTAACCAGTTGCCTAAGAAAATCCCCCTTTTCAAATTCTCTGAATACTCTCAGAAGCAGTTCTGGAAATCACTGGGTAAAGGCTATATGCTATGCTGGTAACTTTGTTTTGAAAAGAGTACACATATTCAAAAAACTTGTGAGACTATTTTGCAGAGACAGCAGAGAATTATGGACCATCAGCCTAAATAATAAGGATGCCATGCTCCAACCTGAGGAAGGCATGCAGTCCCAGCAAAATTTTCATTGTCAATACGTGAGTAGTAAAAAGAAAAGCAAGCTTTACAAAATAGAGATTTGTAGTTTTATGTACAACTCTATCTATTCTACTCTGTATATGAAAGTGTTCATTTCAGCTGATGTTAGTTAGGTTCAGCATAAAAAATAATGGAGAGAAAAAGTAAACAAAAGCAAGAGATTTTAACAGAAGAAAGGATAATTTCATTCTGTATGATGATAGATGATGCATCAAGATGATCAAGAAAATCAGTATATCTTTGGGGAAACCAGATGACAGACTGTGCTTTTATCTATAAATAGGCTGCACTCCATTATGGGAAAGAACAGACTATACTGAATATCATTTTAAAAAAAAATCAAGGTGGTTTTGTTTTGCAGCAACTATATGAGGAACCTGAAATTGGGTAACAATGAGAAAGGTGTGCAGAGGATGTAGTAAGAAATGACTCAGTAGTGATGAGGCTGGGATGAGGGAAGGTAAAGAATGAAAAGCTTTAAGTGATGAATCATAACTGCTGCTTGATGAAAAACAGAAGCACCACATAGACCAATTTGGTAATCATCTATTCAGAAGAGATGATTTGCTTTGAGCAAGAGGGGAATAGTGTCAACAAAATGAAGAGGCAGTTGTAGAATGTGATAAGTCCAGAAGGGCCAACTTCTGCATGATAAGAGAGAGATGGAAACACAGGTTGATCCTTCTTGTAATTCAAGAATGGAGTTGGTGGTCTTATCCTCCAACATTAATACATAAAAATGTCTGTGATTTCACTGATGTGAATACTCCTTTCACCAACACAGATAAGACATAGTGCACGGCACCCTACGCTACAACACAATACAACATGTTACAACAAATATGTATTAAACATTGCAGAGCACTATTGTAGGGGATAAAATAGTGTTTATATAAGACATTGTTCCTATCCCAAACACTGTACTCCTTAGGAACATGACCTTCATGAAACACTGTAGCAAAAAAAAAAAGCACCTGATCATTAGCCTTATGTTTATAAGCCTCCTTTTAACATGCATAATCTTGCCCTCATTAAAAGACAAACAGTAACTTGCTATTTGTCTTATATTTGTTTCTAAAAGCTCTGCATCCTTTCCTCAAACTCTCAATGGTGGGTATTCCCTTGGGTTTTACCCTTGTCACTCTTCTTTGTATTCCAAAAGTTCTTAACCTGGGGACTGCAAATTTTTCAAATCTTTCAATAACTGTATTTAATAGCTAATATTGATAATGATAATAATAATAATGATGATGACTAGCATTTACACAGTGGTAGAAAGGAAAGTTCTTTACAAATGTTATCTCATTTTAACTTTACAGTTCTGAGAGGTAGGTGCTATTAATAGCCCCATTTTACAGATAAAGAACCTGAGGCAGACAGAAGTTAAATGATTTGTCCAAGGTTACCCATAGCTAGTAAGTATTTGATACCAGATTTTAACTCAGATCTCCCTGATTCTGATTCCTGTACTCTATCCATTGTGCCACCTAACAGTTAAAATTTATTAATTATAAATGTTATCAAATGAGATTATAATTTCAAAGTGTTTAGCACAGTGTCTGCATATAGTGCATGCGATATAAATGCTTATTCCCTTCTTTTTCCCTTCTCCCCTGCTTCTTTCATTGTGATCAGTTTATATTGGGAGCCTTGCTATTTTATTTTGTATATTTTAAAATATTATTTTGAAAAGTGATCCATAGGCTTCACCAAACTTCCAAAGAGGTTTATCAAATGCACCAAATTAAATATTCTTGCTCTATACTCTTGTCCTTAGCAATCTCATTCACTTCCTAAGCCTCCTTGATTACTTCGCAGAGAATGACTCACAAATAGATATCTATATCTCTATATCTCTATATCTATATTTATAGCTATATCTACATGTATGTCTATATATATCTAGCTATCTCTGACTTCTCTTTTGAGCACTACATTCTCATAGCTACCTAAATGTATCAATTACATCTCAAACTGCCCCAAATTAGGATAATGATATTTCCCAAGAAATATTCCAACTAAATTCACCCAATCTACCATGTTGGTGACCTCTATGGTAACTTTGACTCTCCTATTTTCCATTTCATATCTAAATTACAAAAACTCCTATCTCTTCTACTTTTTTGAAGTTCTCTCTTCTTAATAGTATATAGCCTAATTACCACTCACCTGGATTTTCATTTGTCCTTTGGACTGGTGCTAGGCTAACTTTCTCATTTATGGGAGTTTATAGGTGTAGTCACACCACTCTTCTGATTAATACTCTTTAATAGATCCCAATTATTTACTGAGAAAATTTCAAACTCTTTTTAAAATATTCTACCTCATACTTTACACCCCAGGCAAACTAAAAATAAAATTAAACAAAATAAAAATTCTTATCCTCAATCATGCCTTATAACATTTCCATAGTTTCCTGTCCTTGCTCATTTTCCCTCTATAACTAAACCAATCTTCTCCTTTACTGCTTTTATCCAACCCAAACTTTGAAGTCACCTTTGACTCTTCATTCTCACTTACCATCAAGATTTCCAACCATATTATTTCTATCTTCATAACATCTTTCTCTCCACTCACACAGTTACTACTATAGTACACCCCGCCCCATCCCCTTGGGCCCAGACTATTGCAATACCTTCCAGATTGGTCTTAACTGTTCTATTTTTAACACATCATTCTCACAACTTTGAAAATGATATTCCTAAAGAAGATCTAACTAGGGAAGTCTCATATTTTTAAATAGACAATGTCACCCTAATTCCATGAAGATAAAATATAAACTTCTTAGCTTAAGCATATGGAGCTCTCTACAATATGGGTCTCACTTCCCCACTTTTCCAGTCCATTTTCATCCTATTCCCTCCATACTAATCAAACTAGCCTCCTAGTTATCCCCTATGTTTTACCTCCTACCTCTGTGCCTTTACAAAGATGTTTTCCCACATCTAGAACCCACGTTCCCACCTCTGCCTCCTGGAATTCCTACCTTCCTATGAAGTGCACCTTCTATATCAGATTTTCTGCCCCTCCTCAGTTATTAGTGTTATATCTCTCTTAAAATCCTTTGTATTAATATGCATATAAATTATTTGCCTATAATTGTATTTGTTTATCTGTGTACAACTTTAATTTCATGTTTAGAATATAAGCTTGTTGAATTAGAAATTGAGGGAATGTCCATTAATTCGGGAATGGCAGAACAACTTGTGGTATATCAAAGTAATAGAATACTATTGTTCCATAAGAAATAATGAGCTGGCAGACTTCAGAAAAACCTGGAAGGATTTATATGAACTGATGCTGAGTGAAGTGAGCAGAACCAGGAGAACACTGTACACAGTAACAGCCACATGTGTGATGACTGACTTTGACAGACTTAGCTCTTCTCAGCAATGCAAAGATCTAAGAAAACTCCTGAAGTCTCATGATGAAAAATGCTATCCATATGCAGAGAAAAAGAAGTATGGAGTCCGAATGCAGATGGAAGCATACAATTTGCTCTCTGTCTCTGTCTCTCTCTGTCTCTGTCTCTGTCTCTCCCTCCCTCCTTCTCTCTTTTTCTTTCTCGTGGTTCCTCCCACTCATTCTAATTCTTCTTTACAACATGACTAATAAGAAAATATGTTTAATAAGAATGCATATGTGGAGCCTATATCAGATTGCATGCCATCTAGGGGAGGGGAGAGGGAAGGGAGACAGACAAAATTAAAAACTCAAAAGCTTATGGAAGTGAATGTTGAAAATTAAAAATAAATTAATTAATTTAAAAATAAAAAAAAAGAATATAAGCTTGTTGAAGGCAGAGACTTTTGGCTTTTTTGCCTTTATATGCCTAGAGCAAGAGTGGGGAATCTGTGACCTCTAGGCCATATGTGGCCCTCTAGATCCTCAAGTGTGGCCCTTTGACTGAATCCTAACTTCATAAAACAAATCCCCTTAATAAAAGAATTTGTTCAGTAAAACTTAGACTTGCTCAAAAGCCTGCACTCAAGGACCTAGAAGGCCACATATGAACTTGAGGCCTCAGATTTCCCAGCCTGGCCTGCAGGCTAGAAAAATGCCTTGAACGTGAGTGTGATTGTAGAACTGTGATTGTAGAGGGTATCTGTTGAACTGTTTAATTAACATCCAACTGTAGTATGTCTATATTTTTAACCTGAGGGTGAAGAGCAGCATTTCTACACAGAATCAGATAATTTGATCTATTAAGATCAATTTATTCTTCCTCCCTTTCTAGTCCTGATGCTACCAAATGAACAAGATGAAAGATACAAGCTGATTGAAATGAAATATATATTGTGATTTTTGTGAGAAAGGCCAAAAGATGAATGTAAATAAGAAATAAATGAGAAAGCTGAACATATGGTGAGATGCTCTCAAAAACGTTATTTTTTTAGAAAATAGAGAACTGGGATTCTGGGAGTTTACAGACTTGGAAAACTCATATTTAGATCCATTGTTTGTGAAGTTCTATTCTATGGCATCTGCTGGCCAGGATCACTTCTTCTCTCTAATTTTTTTCCTGGGTAAACATCTAGTATCTGGTCAGTGGGATCTTTTAGAAAGCATATTCCTTTTCAGGTTGCTATCAGTGTGTATGTTTGTTTTTTTTCTTTGTTGTTTGTTTTCAGGGATCAGAGGGAGGAGCTGGAGAGATTTAGGAACAATGCTGAGTCCTGAATAGATTAATTTCTTAGAGACTGGTGGCTTCTGGTAGGAATTTTCCTCAGTTGAACTAATGGATTAAATTCTTAGACATGCACATGTTTTAAAGTCCATTCTAGTGCCTTGTAGCAAAGGGAG